>NC_041396.2:189679050-189979050 GCF_900747795.2 Erpetoichthys calabaricus | reverse complement strand
GGAATAATTAACAAACACGCAGCCAGAAGAAGCGACACAAAGAGGGCTTTGACTTCCTCACTGCTGGTCGCCTCCAGAGATGGCATAGCGCTGATACCGCCCGACATAGTCCTGCATCTATCACCTCTCACTGCTCCTTAAACAACAGCCAGAGACGTCTTGTTTCATAACAAGACACGAAGCTGACTTCTTTCAGCTCCACTGAACTGAAAATAAAACCTCCAGTGATTGGAAAAAAAGCTTTGGGTGGTTGAGTGAGTGGGTGTGTGCCAGGGAAAATAAAGTTGTCCCTCCGCAATATATCGACACCAAGCTTTAAAGTTATATATATATATATATATATATATATATATATATATATATATATATATATATATATATATATATATATATATATATATAAACAGTATATATATATCAGTTGTCAAAGTGTAATCATTAGGATGTTTTTGTGTTTTTTGTATTCTTTCCACATTCCAAAGAAGAACAAACATAAAAAATAATTACAATTTAGGTGAATTTAGGATCCTATTTCTAAGCTATTTCTGATATTTAAAACGAGACCGACAGCTTTCAATATACCTGCGATTAATCAGGATCCTTGCACTCACAGTAGATCGGCTATACGTGACCAAAGTGACTCAATTAACGACAGCCAGGGTCTTACATGATGATGAACAATGGTACGATTATTATTATTATTATTATTATTATTATTATTATTATTATTGCTATTATTGAGCATTTTGTTGTTGCTATTGTTGCTGTTGTGGTCGGGGGTGTGATGGTGGTCGTGTTTACACACCCGCGAGAAGCTCAGGTCCACTTCTAAACATTATTAATATTTTCACTTCTAACATTCTTATAATTTAATAAGACTTTGCACAAGCACTTTACATGAACATTAATATTCAATAGCATAAAAAGTATAAGTTTTTTCTTTATATTGTGAAAATATATACAAATTCTGTTAATCAAGAGAGTAGTGAGTTATTTATTTATACTTATCTTTTATTTGGAAAAGAAACATGAAAACCTTGATAGGATATATTGATATACAATTTAAGGGGTTGGACTAGGGACTTGACCTTGAATTTGTGGGTTCAAATCCTACAACTGACACTGTGAGAATGAGAAAATCAGTTCACCTTCTGGACAAAATAATATATATATATATAACAACATCCAAATGCAACTGGTTACACACACACACACACACACATATATATGTAACCAATTGTATTTGAATGTTGTAAGTCGCATTGGTTAAAGTCATCAGTCAAATAACAACAACAATAATGATAATACACAGTACAAAAACAATGTATAGTTAAATTATAATTACTGCTGCATTAAGATAACCTGTCACATTATTGTTTAAGTTGATATACTGTAATTGATGCATACTGTAGCTGAAAGTCAATTTCTGTGCACTATCAATAAACTCACTTCATGCATTAGTATGCTTATTCTCTGGAATACCAGAAAGAAACTGATTGGATGACTTTTAGAGAAAAAAAAATCACATCAATAAATTTGAATGTTGTTTGTATGCTTACTGACAAATACCATTGGTACGAAACTTACAAAGCATTTTATTTCATTTGGAGAAGAAGCAAAAAAGCCTTAAGTGCATTCATATATTTTTCTTGTTAAATCTCTATTCTACAGTGATTATTTTTGGTAGTTATAATAATATTAATAAAACAATAACTTTAAGACTTAAGTATATACAATTGATGATGAGGATGATAATGATATATATATATATATATATATATATATATATATATATATATATATATATATATGTGGCATTCCCTTTTTTGAATTATGAACACATTAATTTCAAGTATGGGGCATTCTTATCATAATTAATATTCTTGTACATTTGAAATATAAGTTGTTATGACTTTTGGACAAATCAGTAAGCCCATTGAAATTTTATGAGCATGTTAAGAAATGCAATATTTGACAAGTGGAAGGCTGGCCTCAGTAGCCTGATACAACACTCAGGACTTAGTACGCAGACTTTGCCTTTGTTAGCCTTGTTGGGAGTGCCTTTAACGTGGTCCCCCTTTTAAAATCCCCCATACCTCCTTGTTAGTGGCCAGCTCTGAACTTTTGAAGAGCATTTTTGTGTGAGTCAGGGCTCATTCACTCGGGTTCTTTTGTAGGACTTTCTTCTTTTCAGTTCTCAGTGTGTTACACCAATTAAAGGACGACGTGCTGTAAATGTAATGGCCCGAGGAGTGATTGTTTTTGACAAGCAACAAAACACATAGATCCACCCCTTAGATTAGACTGTTGAAGGGGGGTTCATGCCGGTCAGTTGACTGAATGGTTCATGAACTGTAATTCGGGGACTGTGTGAAAGAAAGGTCCTTTTCTGAAAGGAAGAACGAGTAGCATCTAACGGGATGAAGGGCGCTATTGGACCTGCCATGTCATTTAAGAAATAGATGTCAGCTAGTTGCTTGCATGATACTAAACATACATGCTGAAAAAAAAGTTTTCAGCTCCAGTGGTCATGTTTGTTAACTAGTTGCCTCAGACAGCTGACAGATATGGACAAAAACAGAGTCACACATTGCCTGTCCGTATTGACAGTGATTTCTAAAGCAAAACAGTGTGAGAGAGTATGCTTCTTCTGAGAACAGCCTGCCCTTGTCATGTACAACCAACTAATGCATTCCCATGGAAGCTCAAAAAGCGCTCATACCAGGCCTCTATTTAGCAGCAACACACAGTGGCTTTACGCTTGAATTTCTGAGAAGTCAACTCATAAATGCAGACACACACACACACAATACACAGTCATCTAGAAAGGTACAACTTGTACTGTGAGGTAGGTGCCAAATCTAAAAATGTCATTAGGTTTTAAAAACCCTGAAGAATTATTGTGCTATTAGAATGGCAAGAAAAAGCTGAAAAAACCCAAATGACTTCATTAATTAATTGGTTATCACAGTTAATTAGGTAAAGGGTATTACTTTAGCTCAGATGTTTCCAATCCAACAGTTTAGTTATGTACAAAAAATAAGGCAAAAGAAATGACAAAAAAAACTTTACCATCTTGTCTTTTTTCTGTTACCTTAGCATACCATTTCCAAAATTTGAATCATTCAGTTTATTCAATGGTTTTACTGTACTCTCTATATAAAGCACTACCAACTGCTTTCTTTCTACCCTACAGTTTGCACCAGGGTCCAGAATCAAACTAAATAAAAATGGATCCAATAATTTCAGAGTTCATTATTGATGCTGCTGTCGTGACTTCATCTCAATGAATGATGCTTCTCACCTAGCTTTCCTTTTTTAAATATGTTTTCGTTTCTCAAATGAATCTGTATGCAAGTAGAAGAGCGTGAGTTTCTTCTGTTTACCCATTACCACGGGGATGGCCCTTAGCTACCCAAACCAAAAGGGTGCCTGAAAATGTATTTCATGTGTAATAAATCAGTTCATATCATAACTCAGAAACATATCATAAAATCCTGTAATAAAATGCTTCCTTCCTCTCTCATATGAATACAACCTATGAAGTCAGGCATGCAATAGTTACAGTATGTGATTGTGATCAAAGGTTCTCTAAAATGTGTCAATTGTCTCTGAAATAATACCCTCTGGAGACTACACACTCACGACAAATACAAATTAACTTATAAGTCAGTCATGTCTCTGCCTCAATCAACTAAACTTTAGATAGTCTTTATTCACAAGTGAGCCCATTTAACTGATTTTTTTTGATACAATCCTCCTTTTAGTAATCTCATGCCTGGCTGGGACACCCCTTCACCACATCTGCCAGGGGGACAAGGATGGGAAGCCCAGTATCTCCCACTGGACGCCAGATGGCAGCCTCCCTGGGTTGCAGCAGTGCCTCGGACTCCCCCAGGGCTTCATGGGGGTTAGAGTTCTGTGCAGCTCATTGAGGTTCCACAGGTACCGCCAGGGGGTGCTGCAGCAAAAACTGCTGGCCCCTTTTGGGCACTGGTTTCGCCTTACCCCTTCCGGGTACCCAATAAAAGGGAGCCAGCGACCACCACTCAGCGGCCAGAATTGGGAGGAAGAGGACAAGGTTGCCAGGGAGGAGTGGTGGTAAAAGAAGAAGAGTGTGTTGACTTGTGGTGATTTACTGTCTGTGCTTTGAGACTGTGTATTGCCTGTGGGACACGGGGAAGACGTGCGCCCACAGGGGAAGAAAATAAATAGTTTATTTTATTTTACCCGTACCTCCCGTGTGAATCTGTGTCGGGTCGGGCGCAATACAGTGTGCCTTCTTACACTCAGGTACTCTGCTACTTTTCTCTAACTATATTAAGGTATGGCTGCAAAGTTATGTATGGAGCAGTATGCAACTTTGTGGATTCTGACTCTTTATCCTTTTTAATGTTGCGTAACAGCCTTTGAAACAATTTTGACAAAACAATCACACTTATTTCAGGCTAAAATGAGACAGCAACATTCAGGGGCCTTGGATTCTTATAGTCCTCCGACCGGAAGGAGAGGGATTAATTGCCCTCTAAGGGGGTCTTCTCGCTTCTGTAGGGGAGAAAAAAGACAACACTGTTAGCAACAGTGCATACCTTAGATGAGCCTGGAAGGTTTTCATCTGATCTGCATGCATGACAATACATATAAACACATATAGTGTATATACATTGTAATCACTAGTGTGAGGTTTTGGCTAAGTAGATTGGAGCATTCTAATGGACCCACTCTTAGTAATAAACACTTCCAACGTATTTCTTTCATCCATAAGATGCCACTTTGTACCTTCATTTCAATGTTACTTATATCAGATGTACACAATTTAATTTCTGTGACAATATTTGGATTCTTGTAACTGAAAAAAATGATTAATTATTCAAGCTTTGGTAAATAGCAACAAATAATATACATTTTGTCTTTAACTTATACTTAACACTATCATAATACAACTTTGATATACAGTTTTCCATCTGCATATTAGAGGGATGGAAATAGAAAGCAATGACAAAGAGCTTACAACATTACTGCAGTGACCTCAGATAAGGGAAAGACTGAAGGAAAAGAAGGAAAGGAATAAGAAGATGTCTTATAAGTTTATATGAAGCTTTCATCATCTAAAGTTAAAAAGTTTTGTGATTTTATAAGTTGCTTTTACATAAGTAATGTACTCCTGAAGTTTATCTACACAGGAAGTTATTATTATAGAAAAGAATGATTCTCAGGAATATGAACATGTTCACATTAAATGCTCTGATATGACAGCATAAAGTTTAGATTCATTCCTTGTTTACTCCTTACCTTAAGAATGCCACAAAATGTATGAAACCTTCCAGCCATTCATTTCCTTCTTATTCCTTTTACTGAGGTTTTTTGAAAATCAGTATAATAAAATTTCAGTTATATAGTATCCTTCTTTCCTTTCAGATATTTCTCCTAAACATAATGATCATTCTTATGTCATGATCTGTACATGTTCAAGTTTGTTTTCTTGCTGTTTTTGGCCATTTTCTTTTATTTTTAAACACTGTAGTTGATACTTTATCCTTTGTATTTTTTTATTTTTTGTTGTCACACATTGAGAACATCACTAGATGTGGCACTGAATTTGTATAATGTTCCTGACATCTGTTTGCATATATGTAGTATAAATCCTTCTTTCTCTATTGTCTGTGTAGTGCAAGAGAAGAGTCAAGCATTTTGTGTGAAAAGTTTATAAAAATAAATAGATAAGAATTATTAATATAAGAAAGAGCAAGAAAAACAAAGATGTGAACAAGAAATTTTGTATTCATTGTCTTTTGTATGATGAAAAGTTTAAAATGTTTAATTATCTATCTATCTATCTATCTATCTATCTATCTATCTATCTATCTATCTATCTATCTATCTATCTATCTATCTATCTATCTATCTATCTATCTATCTATCTATCTAATGGACTCCTTATCATTTGCAGAACAGAATGATAACAATGTTGACCCAAAACAGAATTAATTTAACTTTTATTATTTTTGGCATTTGACCTCCAAGTATTTCTATTTGGCTCCACATATGTTGAGACACATTGGTTTTAAATAAATATTGCTAGTACTTTGTTTTGTATTTTTGATTAACAAATGTGTTTAGAGGATAAGCTACCTAACCTAAGAGCTGTCTGCATCTTAACTTCAGCAAAATCAAGGAACTGGTTATTGACTTTCACCGTAACAAACAGCCTGTATGTCCGGTCACTATTTAGGGAGTGAATGTAGAGACGGTTCACTCCCACAAGTACTTGAATGTTGAATGAATTGTCTACATTAATGACAGGTTGGAGTAGTCTTGTAGCATAGTGGAACTATATAAGAAAGGGCAGAGTAGGCTCTTTTTTCTTAGGAGACTGCATTCCCTTAATGTGAGTAGTGACATCCTTCACATCTTCTACAACTCTGTGATGGTTATTGTGATTTTCTATACTGTGTTTTGCAGAGCTGGTAAAATCACTTCAAGAAAGGCCCACTGAATCAACAAGCTAATTAAAAGGCAGGATCATTTATGGGACACACTCTGGACTCCCTGGAGGTAGTAGTGGAGGAGAGAATGAAGACATCCTCTCTGACACACTAACACTGAGTACTTTCAGCCAATGAATTATTCAGCAGCAGTGTGTCAAAAAACACTACTGGGGCTCCTTTATGGCAATACAGCAGTTATGTTAACTGATTCTAAATTAACTAATTTTGAACGTGAGTTTGGGTACGTGTGTGAGTGGGTCTTGTGAAGAATGCTCTTTCCTGCCTAAACTGCCTTGTGTCGATGCTGCTGGAATAGGCCCTATCCACTATGATCCTAAATTGGATTAAGTAGATTTCAGAATGTTATGTTAGGAATTAGACCCCAACTTCATTCTAACAAATCCATATGCAGACTTAGTAATATGACTCACTCTTGGAGTATGGTAACATCATACCTCCCTCTATCCTTAATCTTTGAAGCAACAGTTTTTCATGTAGAGGCACTTATTATTCCACTTGAATTAGTATATACTGTATCTCTCAGCAAAATCTTAAAACAAATGCATTTATCTAATTAGATATATTTTAAATATTAATTATAAGTGCATTATTTCTTCCTACCAATTATAGGTATTGTTGTGATTTAACAGCTCTGTCTATAAAAAGGATTTCAGACAAAAATGGATTAATTTCAGTGGCAGGGATAGAATATTAAGAGTCCTTTCAAGAAGGTGAAGTTAAACAGCAGTAAGAGTGTTAAACCAACATTTTAAAACAAAGGACTAAATCAAACCCAGAGTCATTGTGTATTCCTGTTCACACTAAAAAGGTGCTATTTAACTGTTTTTTCTAGTCAAAAACAGTGGTGTTTCTACATTAAGGGTCAAAGGGACACAGCTCCCCCATATATTATGCAAATTAAGTAATAACCTCCAGAAATATAATATAATATTAAATTATTTATAACAATCCTCAGCTTTGTCTTATTAGACATTTTCCCCACTTTTCTATGAAATGCCCAATGTAATTACTTATCTAGAAAAATATTGCTTCTTGTAGAATGTGAATGGGTTTTCATGCTGAGTGCTGCAAGCCTATTACCAGGAGAGCTGGAACAACAGGCCTTGTGTTGTGATTATTTTGTTTACATTTTTGTTATTATTTTAGTATTTTAGTTATTGTTTATGCTTTGATGCATTTTAGTGATTTTATCACATCTACCATTTTGATTTCAACTTCATTTTGTGCCTTTTTCTTTCATGGCTGCAGCCATATTGTTTACAGTTACTACTGCTGTGTTCACGTGCTCTTGGACTACTCAGAGCTCTGAGTTATAACGTTTCACTTTCCCACTTCAGTGCATTCATGTAGGTTTCCAATCAGACAATTTGGAAAACTGTGAGATTGCTGTTGATTTGTTACTTGGTCTGCCAAAAAAGCAATTAAATGTAAATGGTATTTTTGTGAAAATAAAGAGCAAAATAAATTGAATGGATATGTATCACTTAACTCTAAATGCATTTTGAGAAAAAAAATTGCATTTCCATCTGACCAGCTTATATGTTTTATTTTTTAAAATTGACTATATTGAAAAGTCAGCATTATTTCAGAACTTGGACAATTTGGTTAGCTTTGTATTGTCTGAATTGTCTGAGTTGTGATTTTGAGTTTGTCAAGCACTGAAGGATTGAAGGTCATCACCTCTGTTAAAATCAGGGCTGCCTGTTTTTATTGTTTTATTTTTTATCACATATTTGCACTTTTGAGTTTTCCCTGTCAGCACAAGCCAGCAAAGAGTTACGAAAAGTCCAATACGACTTGATCTCTTAAAGGCAGCACTGGTAATCTGAAGAAAAAAAAAAGAAAGAAGTTCAATATCAGTAGTGCAGCATTCATAAAGCATTATGCTGGATCTTGATTTTCACCCACCACTGAGGAGAACTGCACTAGAATAGAAAAAGGCACAAAGGAAAGCCTTCCAATTTGTGGAAAAGACGCCAGCAGTATGATGCTCCTGTCTCCAAGAAGCCTCAAGTCCTGGTGTAGGAAGAACTGGTAGTCACTGTTACCTCAAAGACATTTGATTCGAAACTTAAGTTTAGGCAGTTTAAAGCTTAACACATTTTTCCAAGCAGCATGTGGTTGCAAGACTCTCATTTTTTTATAGTATTTAAATCTAAATGACTCTATTTTGTCACTCTATTTGATGGCAATATTGGGGGGAATCACAATGATCTCTTACCAATTGAGACAGACCAGCACTAGCATTACATTGTTTGACTGATTTTTTTTGTGACGTGAAAAGTGTCAACTTGCATGTTTCAATAGTCACTAGCTCAAAAGCACAGATATTATTAGTTAAGTTGATGGTTATGATAAAGAAGCTTGCACATTTACATCTGAGTTTTAATACCAAAAATTGTATTGCCCTAAAATCAAACTTAACACATGTTAATTTGAAGAGTTAGAATCAGAAATTAAAATAATATTATCTGCATTGTATGAACCATTTTATTTTGATCTTCTCCTCCAAGTTCCTCAGACCTCTGAACTATTACACTTACAAACCAAATGTGGCTCAATAGCAATTCATAAAATAGGGGAAGCTTTTTGTAATCACTACCGAGAGCACAAAATGTCTGTCTATGTGTATATTATTTGTATAATTTAATTATTAATTCATGCCTGACATAAAACAGTTCAATCCAAACCAAAACCAACACAGTTTGGTAAATAAATAATGCCATTCAACTACCAGATGTGCGTTCCAGAGATAATAGTACACTTTGACGTTCAGACAATGATAAGGCATGCATCAAATTGAACAGGCAAAAAAGATTAATTACAGACTGTCCTCAATTTTAATTCTTTGTGTGAACCTGTAAAATGATAGTATGAACAACATCAGGCGATTAGCAATAGTGTTTGAAAGAGGGATGGATCTGAAAAATTAAAAAATTAAGAGATATAATGTAAAAGAAGATACCAAAGTTTGGTATTGTGCTTGTGGAACTGTTTCACTTCTAAAAGCCTCTTGTGAACATACATAAAATTTAAAAGGGATATATATGTAACAATAATATGGAAGACACAAGTTTCTATTTGGCATTTGGTATATGCTATGGTGAAAGAGCTGGAGTATTTGCCAGAAACATCAATGACTGAATTACGCTTCTGTATTCTATATGAATAGTAAACACAGTTGATGACAACATGCTTGTGGGTCTCATCATAAATTATGACTGGTACATTGGTGAAGCCTGAATAATCTGGAATGATGTTATTTTTGGAAGAATTAGTCAAATAGAATTTGCAAGCTTTGTTGAGCTGAATGGTCTGTTCTCATCAACATTATTGCACCAAAACCCTTCAAGGTTGACTTTAACAGAGGCAAAAAAATCAATGGCCAGGTTGTAGAAGAAGTTTAAAATTTCAAGTTTCTGGACATTACTATTTCCTGTACACTAACATGAGAGGTCAACACACTTGTTATGGTAAAAAACAGATTACCATAATTTGCTTCTCTTTTTAAGACAGTTAAAGAAGTTCAGAGTGTCATGGCAGCAAGGCGTTTTGAACTTCTCGGTCAAGGTTTGGTGTTGCAATGTCTATGTCAAAATCAGACGGCAGCTAGGGATTGACGTGTGCATCATCTACAGTTTCATTGGTTACGTCCTCCCCACTGTATATTCACAATACTTTTCTAGAATCAAACATAAAAACAATGAGCTTTTATCCAGCCAGTTGCACCGTTCCCACACTCTGATCGCTCTAATTCTGTCTGCTAAATGGTTTAGGCCAATCAAAACAAGGACTGACAATAATTTGAAGATTGTGTTTTAGTATGCTTTTGTTAAAGTGTTTAAAGAGTATTGGGGAATGGTGATTACTGTATTTGCATATTTATACTGATGTTTATTAATCAATATATACAGGTATAAAAATTTGTGACTAGAGATTTTCAACAGACTTTCAAGACTTCCTTCTTTACAATCTTACTACACTAGTTACATTTCCTAGCAGGGCAACTTCAATGTAAATTTTGCAAATTCTTCCTCCATTTTCATGATTTTCCCTGTGTACTTTGCTTTTTCCCATTGTCCAAAGGTTTGTATTTACAAGGACTGGCAAGTCCACATTGACTCGAAGTGACTGCATAAGGGTCATAGTCTGAGTGTTTTTTGTGATGAACTGAAGTCTCTTTAAAATGTGTTGCAGAATTGCACTCCATGTTCTTAGAACTCTATAATGAAAAATATTTTATAGGAAGATTTTAAAAGAAGGAAAAATGAAAAACACTTGTTTAATGTTTCCTCTTAATTTAATCTATTTTAACTGAACAAAATTTATAATAGCCAGAATGTATGCAGTACATAACATATATGATTGGCCAGCATAGTGATACAATGTTAAGTACTGATGTTTCTCATTTCTTTGGACACGGGTTCACTCCCTCTCTGTATGAAGTTTGCAAGCTTTTCCTTTTATCTGCATGCTTTTTTTCCAGGCATACCTCTCTCCACTCAAATCCCTAAAATGTACATGCACAGTTATTTGTCATTTTTAAACTGATTCAGTGTAAATGAGTTTGAGACTGTCTTCATTGTTTGACTGCTGGTTAAGAAAAAAAGAAGCAATTCGGGGTTTTGAATCTTAAAAACTGAGTCAAGTAACATTAAGGGAAAGTGGTATGTTCCACTGCGGTGGGTTGGCACCCTGCCCAGGGTTGTTTCCTGCCTTATGCCCTGTGTTGGCTGGGATTGGCTCCAGCAGACCCCTGTGACCCTGTGTTCGGATTCAGCGGGTTGGAAAATGGATGGATGGATGGATGGTATGTTCCATTAGCAACAGTAATTAGTTACCATTTTAAAAAGTGGCTGGAATGAAAACCTGCAGCCATGGCGGCCCTCCAGGACCTGAGTGTGACACCTCTGCATTGGTCCTACATACTCAAACAAATAGAGAATTGGTTGAGCAAGTCAAATCCTACAAATATATCACTTTATAATTTATGATTATTCCTCAACTACATTTAGGAAATTTCAACAAAGGTTGAATGATAACAGTATTGTTTGCTGTGTTCCATGAATCTGTTTTGAAGTGTGTTCTGGCTGGTGGAAGCATTTGTGCTGCTCATGACGTTGCACTGCACCACATAATTAAAGCAGCAGAGTGATAAGGGTTGATCAAATGTGTACAACTATACGCAGGCCTTGTCCTAAAAACGTTTAATTCAATTCTTAGTGATTCTATTTATCCTCTGCACTATTAGTCTGACAATGACAGAATCTTTCAGTGCAGAACACAACCCATACAATGTAAAAGTTCATTTGTATATTTAGTAAATACACTGTTTAATGACAAACAATTATAAACAAAAACAATATGCATTTTTGTCTTAAATCTACAAATATGTGTTCCTTTGTTTGTGTGTTACGTTTTGTGGTATTCAAATCTAATGTACAAGGTGAATTGGATTTCCCATTGAGGGATAATAAAGTTCACGTTGACCTATATGAATAGTTGTATATACTGTATTTCATATCAGGACCCCTCGGTTTTTCAGATCATAGGATTTAGTTTATCCCAAGTATGGATAATGACAAAGGTGCACTGTTATCCCACTTTTGTTTTTTGCTATGTTGTATGTGTACAGTAGATTCATAATGATTCTTCAAGGAAACATTCTGGTAATGTACTTGAAAAGAATTTTGAGCACTTATCTCTGGGAAAATTATTTCATTTTTGTTTCTTCACATTCTTAAATGTATTGCATTAAACACACAACTAATATTTAAACTATATTGTAGTGTAATTCAACTATTCATATAGAAACAAAGTTTTTGCACCATTTTTTAATATTTATTTGCAATTTGTTTGCAATCATCATCCAAGTAAAAAAAAACATGATATATTGGCTATAATATTTGTGCTGAAATATCAAACAGTAGGAAACACATAAGTAAGAGTATTATCAGAGATTGGACACAAACATTTAGAGATGTTAGCATAATAACTTCATAGTTCTTTCTTTTACAGTTTTACTTTACATTACCTCATAATTATGTACAGTTTAAACAAGTGGGTAGGGTGCCAGTTAAAATTTTACTTCAGTTTTTTGTTTTCCTATTTTCTTTTTGTGCTGTTAATTTGTCCAATTCTTTGCTGAATATGCAAAAAGACATCTTTTCCATATAAACTCTACTATTAAAATCAAGGCTTCAGAAAAGAGATTTGCAACATGCTACAGAATGTAACTATAGCTGTCTACTAATCAGACTTAAATTTATATTTACACTTTTGGAAAAAAAAAAGACTGAAATTATTACAACTCACATTTTCATTTTTTGAAGAAAGTGTGAATGCTTGTACACTGTTCATCGTTTGAGTAATGAGAGTGATTCCTCCTGTTTTTGGATGTTTTTAAGAGAAGTCAGTGTACTTTGTCTAATGCAGTCTCTTTGGTGTCGCTAAATGCTCAAGGTCACTTTCATTGTGGGTTGCAAAAGCATCACATCAGGTGCAATAAACAAGAGACTGACAAACCACAGCATTTTCATGGAGGGGAGTCTAACAAAAGCACTAGACAAACACTGTTTATCCTCTAATAATTATTTTGTCTAGGGGCATTGAAAAACAAATTGTGCACAAAGGCAAAGTTACAGTTTTAAAGGAAAGCTGATTTGTAAATCATTTGTTAGAAAGCTCTCTCCAAAAGAAAAGAGGCTGGAAGGATTTGGCAGAGATTGAGTAATGTTAACTTTGAATGGCTCCTGTAGCTTTAGGGCGGTGTGCCTCTCCCCCTGAGCCTCCAGGTCGACCGCACATTACATCATGTTGAAAGTATGCCATATACCCTGAGAATCGGAGCTGTCACAATTGGCGGCTATTTCATTAAACTGTACGTTGCTGAAACCCATACTTTCTCCCAAATCCACTCCTTTTAACGGGGTATTGTTGGGAGGGTCTGATCAAAACTGTCGCCCGCCAACCACAGGCTTTCTGTAAATTCAATAAGGCCACCTTAAAGATTTTCCTAATTAATGGATGACATCTTTGGCTAGAGGAGATGCGAGGTATTTTGCTCCAACTTGGTCTTTGTTAACCTCCTAATTAACTTTCGTAGGTCACCCAGGTCTCCCCAACCTTAAAGTGAAGAGGGCCTTTGTGCAAGGAGTTGTAAACTTACTTTTTTGCCTGGGTACTTAAAAGAGAGAGCTACTATAGACATAGAAAATATCTCATTTAAAGTCTGTGTGACTGAAATATATGCACATGTTCCAGCAGATAAGGTTTACAAGACTCTGCAGCAGAGGCACAGTTCCACAGATGCATTATTTACTTAATGGCAATATCATTATATTTGCTTTAACAAATAAAGAGATGTAGATTACACTATTTTGCACTATTTGACAAGTACTATTGATACAAAATGTTTAATAGTTGTAATATTGGTTACTGCAGCAGGATTATTGTAATGTATTAATGGCCACATTTTTTTTTAACTTTTAGCCTTTAATGAAAGTTATTTATTAATTAATATAATGTTTGATTAATTATTATTTACAATTCTGACTTGATTTTAAAAAGAATTAATGATGCTGCGTTAACATCTAGTGCACGACAAATTAATGTTGAAATAATGTTACATACAGTATATTATGATTTATACTGATTATACTCTGAAATGCATTTGGACAAAGATGAGATGACTCATTGGAGATATAAAATACATCTGTTCAAAATGCATCTTTTGATTTTTTAAAAGACAGTTTCTTTTTGAAGTGTCATTTTTAATTTAATTGCATTAGTCAATGCTGATATTTTTATTTCCTGAATCTTACATGGAAAGCATACTAGTGCAGGGCACATACCTACAGTTGTTCATCCTAGTTCAATATGTAATCATCCAAAATGCTTTGGTATATGGCATGAAATGGACATACCTGGAATAAACTCATGTGAATAAGGAGAGAATGTTTCAACTCCACACAGTGATTGACCAAGCTGAAGATGAAACCCTCCTTCTCTAGAGCTGTGATATCTTCTGCACCACAGGCCACTCTTGATCAGTGCTAGGTTTATTCATTCATATTAAAATAGTTAACTTTTAATATTTAGTTGATTGATGTAGATCATACACATATTGTACATTAGAAAAATTATGGTTAAGGTTATGGGAGTATATGTATCTTCCATAATTTTATATTGTCAGTGTTCACTTTGTCTCCTCATTTGATACATGCTGGAAGAACTTTGCAAACCACTGGCAGGAAGAATGAGAACTCTGAGTATCTCAGAGCCTGTACTGCTTTCTAAAAGTGCAGCATGAAGGACACACTCAGGAAAGGATATTGGATTGACTAGTGAGCAAAACCACTCAGTAAAGGTCAGAGCAGAGGCAACAGGGTCACCTTTTTCAGTCACATGGTCATGAATTAATATAGAAGGAATCTAGAGAAGTGCTTTATACATTTGCTAGATTCCCTCTGGGATGTATGGAGCAGCCTCCCAGAGGGAGGACTAAAATGTCCAATTGGCCAGTAATATTGAGAGCCCCACTCTTTTAACTTGGGACACAGGAATAACAGAAAATAAAGGGATCTAACCATGCCTGGACATACTTCATGACCTCAAGTGTTGGATTGTTGAGTAATCCCTAGTGCTCATAATCATCCCCACAAGTGATTAGAAATTCCCTCCAAAAGATAGTGTGAACAGAGATTTTCAGAAATAGAGGGTAATAAACTCATTATTTTCATTCTGGCATAGGAAATAAGCATTTGCAAAAATGCAGATCTCAAGAAAAATATAGCTAGGAGAAGAGCTTATGTCCTAGTCCTTATTCAACTAAATGAGAAATGAGAGTAAAGAACTTATTAAATCTTAAAATCTATGTAGATGAACTTCAACACTTTCTAGGGTTAGTTTTTACACTCATTGTCACTAAGATACGCATCAGCTGACAATGACTCTGTAAAGGAATGAGTAGGTTCAAAAAATGAACTAATGGGTGATTAGATTGCCCTTGAGGTTTACTCAATACCTGACACTTTAGCTTTAGTGTAGAGAATCAAAAACTTTTGACCCTTTGCCATGGCTAAAGATGAGATATTCACAATAGGACAGTGAGCTTTGAGTTGGGAGGAGTGGAGCAGTAAGCAGGATAAATAAGACAGCTAATGCCTATTTATAAGGAACTGATAAGACATTTACTTTTTATTCTAAAATATTGGTTGGTCAGATCTATTAAAGAATTTAGCACAGTACAGTGTACATACTTTGAACGATTCTAACTTCGAAAATTCCAGAGTTTGAACGCTAAATTCAAGAGAAATTTGATCCAAAGTTCGAACGATGCTTCTATGTTTGAATTGTGCGTGCAGTGAAAAAAATGCAGCAAAAGATGGAGCTTATGCAGCAAATGTAAACGTCATCTTTTGTGTGCCCAAGTCATCTCTCACTCTCACTGTGAAAGCATCTCTTGCATTATGCTCATGTGTTTTCAGTGTTTTTTTTTCTTTATTTCTGCTGTGTATCATGATATACATTACCCCTATCTATTAACCATGGCATCCAAGAAGTAGTGTCAATGATTGAGGTGAAAAGGAACTTATGGTGAAGCATAAATGCAGTTCACGTGTGGCAGATGTGATGACCGTGTTTCAGATGTGATGACCGTGTTTCAGATATGATGACCGTGTTTCAGATACCAAAGTCGAATCCCCATTCTCTTCCTCTCTACCAGCCACACGGGACATCATCAATCCTCACTAAGGTATAGTAAATGCAATTTTCATTTAATTACACAGCATTTATATATTTAATTCATCGTTGTCATGTTATAAATTATTATTTAGAGCATTTAATTGTGTTATTTTACCTTAAATTATGCGTATTTGCTATTTAAGTTTATAGAAATGGGTATTGTTTAGGGTCTGGGAAAGAATTAATTTCCTTTCCATTATTTCTAATGGGGAAAATTGATTCAGACATCAAACAATTCCAAATTCAAACAACCTCCTGAAATAAAATAAATTTGAAAAATCAGGCACCACTGTATTGTGAAGAGCAAAATGCAAACGTAAAAAAAGATGAGCCTTGATGTTAATCATATGACTATTGGGACTTTAGTGACTTAGACTCAATTTTCCATTTTCCATGCCAGTTGAAGTAAATTTCTGAGATTAGTAAAAAAAAAATGTATTTTAGAGGCCCCAGGGTCCAGATCAGAGAGGGACCCACTACTCAGTTAGGCACAGACTGCACAAGTGGGTGGGAGTACCTGAAGAAGCCAGCTAAAAAGTAGTCCCATGGATAGAGTTGGAACAAAGGCACTTGATGTTAAAGCCCATCATCCTGGATGCATGGCCACCTGTGAGCCTCCAATGTGGATCATGGCTTTGGTCACAAAGCCAAGGAATAGTGATGCATATGAGTTGCCTCTGACCCCATGTGAGTGGAGTGAGGTGGAGCTGGATGGCACGCGTAAACAGAGAAAGTGATGAAACAGCTGACAGTGCATGTCACTGATGAAGACCTGAGCGGCATGTCAAAGGAGAAACTGAAGATGCCAAAAGTTCTTTTTTGGGCCACTCACCAGCAGTCGGGTAAACAGGCTAATTCCACTCCTTTGTCTGTCACACTCCTGTAATATTAATAATATTTTTATAAAGTCAGAAATAAAGGAAACACTCCAGAAATAATGACATTTAATGTTATCTTGGTGCTGTTTATTTAATGGCTGCTGTATTTTCTCTCATGAGGGCTACCATTGTGGAGATTTCGGATCTCAAGATGCTGTATGCTGCTAGCCATGTGATGAGTGGATTCTGTGACATGTGACATTATCACCGTCACACTATAAATGATGGCTGTGCACATTAGCACATTATATAGCACCCAATAATATAACAGAAAGATTCTGTGACAGATTTATGCTCAAAAAACAAACTAAATTTAAGTTAGAAGTCTATATTTAACTTTGTTCTTCAACTTCTAGGCAGAGTGGTAGGTCTGAGGCTAGGGATCTGCTCCAGCAATCAGAAGATTGCCGATTTGAATCCCATAAATGCCAGAAGTGATTCCACTCCATTGGGCCCTTGAGCAAGGTCCTTACCCTGCAATTGCTCCATCCTGGGTATGATGTTAATCCACATCCAGCTCTCCAAGTAGGTCCTCCAACTTGCAGAGAGAACTTGGGGGTTGGTGGCAGGATTGACACTCCAGCCACTATAAAAAACCTCACACTGTGCCATTCCATTCTAACTAGTGTGGTGCTGAGGTGTCACCTGTTGCATGGCTGCATGCGGGTCCTAATTTGGGATACTGAGGGGGTTCGTCATTGGTGGGTACGGCAACGCACTGTATCAGTGCATGCTCCCAATCTTTTCAATTTAGAGCAGCTCCTTGTACTTGGTAATCAATCTTTACATTTAATGTACCAAGCTTTAAAATGTCTTTGATATTCTTCTATATAATCACTAAAAAAAGACTTTCAGATCTCAGCCACTCTTAAGAAAAAAACTGTCCAAGAGGACTTGCCTTTTGTTCATTTAAAGGACTACCCAATACCTGAAGACCAAGAGTTTTAAAGCCATTTGAGCCAGTAGATTTACTGAGCTTAGTGTCGACAGGTGAATTTGGGCAACAACTCAACTGGCTAGAGATAAAGGCCAGGTATAGTATATGTAACAAACAGAAATGGGAAGTGAAGTAGTGAGTGCTTTTGAAACTAATGGTAGATGAACAAGAGGGTGAACCAGTCACTTGGTAGATAATTGTTCCAGACATGTTCAGGAAGGTCCTGAGTAGTAGCAGTGATTTGTTTACTATTGGTAAGCTGTGCTGCCTCTTTGGTTATCTACCCTTTGTGTGGTTTAGTTTTAATGTTAAATCTTTGTACTTTGGACATCTGGGGCCTCATGTATAACGCCGTGCGTAGAACTCACACTATAACATGGCGTAAGCACAAAAGCGGGAATGTGCATACGCACAGAAAAATCCAGATGCAGGAATCTGTGCGTACGCAAACTTTCACGTTCTTCCACTACATAAATCCCGATCAGCGTGAAAAGTAACGCACATGCACGTGTCTTCTGTCCCGCCCCAACTCCTCCCAGAATTATGCCTCTTTGAATATGCAAATCGATATAAATAGCCTTCTGTGAAAAGCAATGGGAAAAGCACGGGGGAAAATATAAGAATTTCAGCGAATACCAAGTGGAGGCAAAGGAAAAACATAGTATTTGTTGGTTTAAACAGTGGTATAATCAACAAAAGAAAGTTGATCGAGTGACAGAGTGTTGGAGAAACTCGAAAGCTCAAGTTCACAAAGTCGCACAGTGCCCGAAATAAAAAAGAAGTTGTCACATATCAAAGTCGGCGTGAAACGGCGACTCATAGCAGACCGTCTGAGTGTCATATGAAAGCTTATTAGGGTACAGAGAGAAAAAATAGGCACACAGAGGGAAAAAAGCATGAAATGTCAACTTTAATCTCGAAATTTCCACTTTAATCATGTAGTTTATTTTGTCATTAAAGTAGAACATCATAAACTTCATCTTAAAATTGTTTATTTTACTAGTTTCTCAAGTAGCACGTTAAATGCTTTGTTCTGTGTTTGATCTTCTATGTGCTCTATGTGTGTGAATCACTACGTGCTTCCGTTCTTTCTCTTTCTCCGACAGGACACATAATCCATTACATTCGTGATATTACAGCTCTCTGAATAATTAAAATACTGAGGTGTATATGTGATATCTTTTTCATGATGATAGGAATGAAAGCATGTTATTAAACATGGGAACACAGTGGTGCAGTGATTGTTCATATCTCACGCAAGAGGCTTGCTGCGCCATGCGCGACCTTCGATGAAATAATTTATTACAGAAGTACTGTCTCTTTCAAATGCATTAACCTCCAATTCCTGTCCTTACTTTTCTTTCTCCAAATACCCAATTGCCACACAATCAGCTCTGTAATAGACGTTAAGCCATCTGTAAGCTTAGAACGCCGATTCTTCAAAACTTTTAAGGAACATTGAAATATCTTCGCAGTACATGTTTAATTATTCTATCCGTCTATCCTTCCAGTGTCGCGTCAGCACCAGCAATAATACAGCGCAAGGCAGGAGCTATCCGTGAACTAGCTAGTGTTGCGGCACCGTGTCCTCACATGTTTAATTATTAACAATACAGATTATTTAAATGAAGTTAAAGTTTTACCTGTATACTATAAGCAGCATATTTTGCTGCATTTCATCTTAAAAATGATATCGTCATCATACGTGCTTTATAAAGTGGCGCAGGTTGTGCAATATTATAACTGTAGTGCAGGTGGGGTAATTGTACTTATAAGTACAAACAGTTCTACAAGGAGCACTTGATGGACTGATTGAGTGTGTTTATAGTTCTTGGGATGAAACTGTTTCTGAAACGCGAAGTCCGTACAGGAAAGGCTTTGATGCATTTTGCCGTGGCTGAGGTAGTGTGTGCTTGAAACTGTATACCAATCATTCTCTTTCCGATCAGCTGCTGCTGTGATTCCCCACTCAGATACAGTGATATAAATACTCCGAGTGGTGCAGTGAGAGTAATATGGAAAAAGATGATCCACTGTGGCAACCCTTAACGGGAGCAGCTGAAAGAAGAATAAGATGCATTGAGAGTAACAACACTAAAGCAGTTATGGTATTTGGAATACTATGGCTATTCCCTAGACCATTATATTGCTACAGGTTAATTACAATCAGATGCATTACACTAATAAACAATATGTAGTTAATTTCAATGTATTTATAAAGCCGCGTCAGGAATGTGGGTCTAAGAAAGAAAGGGTAACCACACAGGAACAGTAGCACTGCTTTTTGACGCTGGGTGCTGCCAGTCTGCAAAACTGAGCGGAGAAATTGCGTACGCCAGGGTATGAGGTACCGTGGAAATGTGCGTGGCTTTACGGCAAGTTTAGGTTTTATACATCGCGATTTGAGCGTGGAAACGTTCGTACGCAACATTTCTGTGCGTACGCACCGTTTATACATGAGGCCCCTGGAGATGATATCAGGTTCCTATTCATCTTACACTTTGCAAATTTATCACACCATGACAATGCAGAGTATGAAATGCAGGCATTACATGATGAATTTCAATATCTTTAAAGATGATCTGTATGTGAAAACAGGAGAACTGCATTCCATAACAAACAGCCACAATATATTCAAATAGTACAGTTTAATAATCACATACTTTCTGGAGCACAAGCACTCCGACTCTTGACATAAAAATGGAATTCATTTGTTTGTAAAAGTTAAGGACTTTATAAGAAAAACAAACTGGAATAAATTAAGACGCTTCCAGTCATGAAGCAGTGCTGAACAATACCTATTTTTAAATTGATTAAAATTAATTTTATTAATTTCATAGATGATTCTCCCAATGTGACAAATAAAGAGAATAGACACTTTAAGGGAAGAAAAACACTGTTTTGCATGCATATGTGTAGGTACCGAATAATAGTGGCTAAATCATTTAACCTAAAAAGCAATGCTACACTGTCTTCTAAAGAGGATTTAGGAAACCATTTTGGAAATGGTATTGTATATATTAAAAATAACTGCCTTGACATTTTAATATACAGGTTTGATATGGAAAGCTAAATAGCTAAGCAACCATAAATCAACTAGTTTGAATTTAGGGCAGAGCAGTCATTCAAGCATAAATTAACTTTCAAGACTGCTACAAAGCAGAACATCGAAGTTGTTTTGCAGAAAACAAGCCATTCATTTCCCCAATTTGGTAAATTGGCAAGTTCTGTTAGTTGTTCCAGGAAATTAAGTAATTGATTCCCGAAAAGCACAAAAATTTCATATGGATAAATAAATAATTTTTCATCTTGTTCTCCACAAATCATCAGGTTTATGTATAGCAAGCATATAACAAAATCAATAAGTTTGTTCCAAAGGGGAAAACTCTACCATTTTGAAATTAAGTAGAATGCCTGTAACTGATATGGTTAGGTTATAGTCATTCCCTTTCAAATGCATGATCAGAACTTGCTACTACTTAATGGCCCCTTATGTACACGTACCTTTCATGTTGCAGAACTGCTCACCTGCCAAGATGGCTGTCTTTAAGGGCAATAATGCCAATAACCACAGAGATATGAAAGCCTGTCTAGTTTGATCAACGTGAACACAAATTCATCCATCAGCATCGGCCTTCTCAGTCATCAGAACTGAACCCATTTGAGCTTTTAAGGAAAACTACAGAATGTCACTTCTCCTCATTTGTATTACAGTACCTCCATTAAATTATAAGTTTACTGGCTTTCTCATAGAGTATTGGGTTTTATTTCCATTATGTTTAATTTCACATGCTGACAGATCCAAAGATCTGCTGTTCCTCTTAAACTTATATTAACTGACTTTATATTGGTGTGTGCAGCACTAAGCTTACATTGAATGTCTATTCCTACATGTATATGTACTCATTTGAGGACAGTAGCTTTTTTACTTTTCTTCTGTGACTTGCTAGAAGAAGGAACCTCAACCTTATTATTTGCACAACAGGGTCTTAAATTGAAACTGAATCATGTTATCCCTTGTGCAGAACCACTTTTGTTCATGTATCATCAGAATGTGTTATTGCTGGTGATTGTTTTCAAGACTTAGAGGTCTTCATTTTCTCCCCATATTCAATGAGGTAGGAAAATCAAGTTGGGATTAACCAGAATGTACATTTCTGGCATCCTTAATGTTATTATGTCACAGATAAGGAAAAGGTTTTTTATTTGTGTTACATTTGTTAATTTTTCAGCCCTTGCTTTTATCTAGTTAAATCTTTCTAAACGAATCTTGAGTTATCTACAGCAAAACTCACTTAGACTTCTCTTGCTGTCCGCTCACATCCTAAGTGTTTCAGGCCCATATTATGATAGTAATGAGTGGTCCCCAATTTTGCAAATGGCAATATATAAGACACATTAAACCTGATATAAGAATATTTTGTTATTAATAATACACATTTATTTATTTTTAAAGTTATTTATAGATATTATAGAGTTATTTTTGGATTTGCTTATATGGTCATAATAAAATAGATTAACCAATATACAAATTCTATCAACACAAAACTAGTAAATTAAGAATTTATACAAAGTTCCATCGTCCCACAACCTAAAGAGAAAAAAAAGGAAAAAAAATCTGTGTTTTCAATGTGTTTACCTCAAATAAATATGTAGTAGCTGCAGACTGGTCTTCAATACAAAGCACAACAACTTAACAATTAACTGAATTGAATGCAGCAATGACACAAATTATTTTCTTGGCTGATGCTGACTGCTGAGTGCCTTAGGTACAAGTTGCTTTGCCAAAAGGCTGAACTGCAACATAAGAGGAAGAAAAATAACTAGCATATATTTGTGCTCCCATCTGCTGTCTAAAGCTTTTACCCAGTACAAGGTTGTTGCAATCCAGTGTCTATCCTAGCAGCATTGAAGTGGAAGGCAGAATCCACCTCTGCACAAGAGAGTCAATGCATTGTAAAGCAGATTCAGGCATGCACACTTACTCACTTGAAACAGGGACAATCAGGAGTTATGAGTTCCTACTAATCTGCATGCCTTTGGAATGTGGGAGGAAAATCAGAATACCCAAAATATATGCAGAAAAAGGGAGAATGTACAAACTCCACACAGAAAGTGCCTAGACTGAGATTTAAACCTAGGGCAGTAGAACTGTAGGGCACAAGAACTAACCACTAACTAACTACACCCCCATGCTGCCAGACACCTTTAGCAGTCATTTTACTTGACTCACCTTCACTCGCTTACTATATAGCCTTACTACATCCCTACCATAAAATCATCATTGTTGGTCACCTTTTAAGTCCAAAGTCAACACTATTTACAGGGTGTTTCAATATAACCCATAGGGTTAGGTAATCAATGGTTCCTTGGACATGCCTTGAACAATCATATTCTACTGTCTCTTCTCTTATCATCTAATTTCTTATCATGCTTTCTCCTAACTAAGACCATGGCTTCTCCTTTTATGTAGCACCTGTACTATAATTAGACCAATTGCCTCACCTCTAAATTACAGACACTAAATCCCTTATTTAATTGAACATTCATGTGATTACTGGGGCATATAAGTATTTATTCAGACAAGGTTATACCCCCAAAACAACAGACACTCAAATAAGAAGAGCTACTCCCATACCCAGAGACAACCGTCTGGAATATAAAAAACAAAGACAACAAGAACCACATTCCCCTTGTTGTCACCTATAACCCACATCTTGAAGCAGTTAGAAAAATTATAAAAGAAGTTCAGCCAATGCTACACAATGATGAAACGCTGAAAAATGTATTTCCAGAACCTCCCCTCCTGGTATACAGACAGCCACCAAACCTGACCTGCAGCAACTAATTGTCCGAAGCTTCCTAAGTGAACCAACAGAAAATGGCACATCTCCCTGCCTACAGAATAGATGTAAAATATGTGCTCACATTTACAATACAGATTGTGTAGTTACACCACACTGCCGACTAGAGCATTGCATAATGGGATCATTTTCCTGCAGATCATCTAATGTGGTCTACCTAATTCTCTGTATGAAATGTCCTGACACTACACTCTATGTTGGAGAAAATGGACAAACACTACACCAAAGAATGAATTTACACAGGTTCCACATTAAACGTGGCAACAGAGATGTTGCTCTAGCAGCCCACTTCAACAGCCATGGACACTGTGAGAGGGACTCTAAAGTCACAGTGCTTATGGGCAACTTCAGAACACAGCAAGAGAGAAAAGAATGGGAAGTTAAACTCATGCTAAAATTGAACACATTACAACATGGTTTAAATAGAGACAAGAGTTTTATGGCCAGATATGAGGATTGTTTGCATCTCTTGGACTGACACAGACAGCCTGTCTACAGACCCACATTGTATTGAAAAACTCATCAGAAACTTCAAAAGACTTGTTGGACAGTTATCTTATCAAAGGATCTTGACTATACATTGTTCTCCTCTCTTTCTTAATGAATATTAGCCTGGAGAGCTCTATTAATTTTTTTACTTTAAGATGTCTCACTTAAAGGTTTTCCAATGTTGTATCTGTCCTAGTGTGTATATAAACACAGGGAACTTCAGTTTCTGTATTACATCTTGCCTGAAGAAGGGGTCTGAGTTGCCTCGAAAGCTTGCATATTGTAATCTTTTTAGTTAACCAATAAAAGGTGTCATTTTTCTTGACTTCTTGCTACATTCAGTGCAAACCCTAGTAAAACAACTTGATCACTGGCTGCTTTCATTATCAAAAGGAGCTGCTAGGAAACAGATGATACATTTGAAGGCATCATTCCAGTTATTTTTTAACTAAAAACAGGAACACTGAAGAAGGCATACTTGTACAATTAATTACAGCAAAGGAGGGCAATCTTCTTTATGTATTTTTTTTCCCTGGGCAGTGCCAGGTGGTTATAAGAATATGCTTATATTCTCAGCTCCAGCAGGGAGTTGGAACCTGTCATTGAAGTATTGGACTCAAGACAAGAACTAGTCCTGAATGAGATTGTGGTCCATCGAGAGTCATGCTCACTTGTACTCCATCTAAATTTAGAGTCATCAATTGATCAAACCAGCATATTATATTCTGGTGTGACTTCTCATCATGGTTAAAAATCTTGTTAAGTTCATAGAGCTGCAGCTACTCCAGTTTAACAGTCCAAAACACTTATTTTCTTTCTTTCTTTCTTTCTTTCTTTCTTTCTTTCTTTCTTTCTTTCTTTCTTTCTTTCTTTCTTTCTTTCTTTCTTTCTTTCTTTCTTTCTTTCTTTCTTTCTTTCTTTGCTGCTGCCAATGTTCCTTGGTTCCAGTTGATTGCCCACTGGAGGTTAAGAGCCCACCCCTGTGACTTGCAACTCTAAATGATGAAATCAAACCAATTTAATTTTATGGAACTAAGTTTCAGAGAAGTGTAGAGTTGGGAATGTCACACTACTCGATTGATGGTAAAAGGCATGTGCTGCAACTGGCCACACCTCATGGCGATTTTCTTAAAATGATAGCTATGACTAAACATCAGAAATATAGTCATGTATGATGATATGGTAGTTAAATCAAACTACACAGCAAAAAAAAGATGAATCAATTGGACTAACTTCAGCACAAACAACATTAAAATCTGGAGGTGTGAGGCAACCGTGCTAACCCCTGGAATGCTTCTGCAACATTACAAATATCAACACTTTTTTTAAAAAATAAATTAATCAAACAATAATTAATCCTGCTCCACTGCATCAGCAGTGAAAAACATTCTTGAAATAATGGATTTTAACCTTAATTTAAATGCTGAAACTGAGAAATAGAGATGAGAGAAATCACAGTTTCACTTCACTTACAATTTCATGAAATTATTTTTGAAATTAATTTTTCATGTAGTTTTAGAGGTCAAAAACAAATAATATTATTCCCGTAGGGTTATTCACCTTTGTCTCCTTCCTTGGCTGCTCCCCAATACCACCACAATCTTCCACGATGCCTTCCATGGAGCTCCACGTGCTCTCAACTTCTTTGTGAACTTCTCATTCTGCTCTTTCACTCTGCTGTTTCTGCCTCACACTGCTTTTTTGAGATAAGAAGTAGCATAATTTATTTCACATTCCCCAACTCAATAAGCCATATTCCCATGGCCAATTAATTTAAGAAGTGGAGAAACATCTGGGAAGTGCTTGCAGGTAATTTCTGTCTAGCTGCACTTCCAGTTCCACACTCTACACTAGAATAAATGCTGCCATGCTTTTGCACATTGAGAAATACTTCATACACTCACATTACACAAGACACTTGAGATGCATATACTGCAGCCGTAGCTGCCATGCCTGCACTGAAGGGTTACTAATCTAGCAGTACATTATGCTTCCACATGCTAGGATAAAAAGCCTGGAACCAATCCAGGAAGCATCAGGTAAATGCTAGGAATCAACTCTGGACGGTTTATAGTTTATTAAATTGTAGTGATTATTTTCACTAACTTCCTTGAATCATCTTCTAAGTATAGAAGAAAATGTGGAGCAGAAATATTCCTTGTCTCTGAATTTTCCAGAGAAAACAGTACATCAGAGTGTATCAGAGTTGTCAGTTTTTCTTTTTGTTTTTCTTTTTTTAACAAAGAATTACCTACTGTTATCACTTTATTCAAGAGAAGCTACAATTCTGTCACTAGTAGTGAGTCAAATGGAGACTTGATAAAGCAAAACGCGATTGATTAAAATCCATCATTGCAAGATGAAGATTGAAAGACTGGATCAGGAAAATTTCACATGTAACTTGAGAAAGAAATCTAAGTTTATCTTGTTTGGATTTTCTGTATACACTAAGCTCTGTTTTTACAACTTAAAAAAGTAAAGTGCCAACATGATATTTCATTGCAGCAAATCAGGTAAGCAGCACAAAGAGTTATAACACATAATAAATAAAATGCATCTGTGCAAACAAATGTCCTTACAAAAGTCTAAAGAGCAGCGGTCACAGCAGGAATGAGCTGCTAAATCAGGCTGATTTCAATTCAGTAAATGATGGCATTCCTGTATATATTAATATTAATAAGCACATGTATAAAGCAAGCCCAGTCGCCTGACAGGTGCACAACCTTCAGCATGTCTTTAAAGATTTTTTTCTCTTTATTTTTCCCCTTCTTGCCAGTAGTCATTACAGACGGAAAAAAAAACAAAAACAAAACAAAAAAAAAACTGAAGCATGAAGTTAGTCGTTCTTAAAATCCGAGTCACTTTCCAGAGCTAAAACATGGGCTGATATTTTTCCCCTGAAAAAAGAAATTGACTTTTGTTTCGAGTTTGTGAAAAGTGGGAATCAGGGCCTGGACAATGGGACTCCCCACAGAGCTTGCTGAGTGGAGCCATCTCGAATCAGTCAGCCAAGGCACCAATTAATCCGCTCTTTGTCAACCCAAACCCACCAGCAGCACATCAACACATTTGGCCATTGTTCAGACCTTCATGCAACGGGATTTACCCTTTCCAACAGCCAGTTTTGTCCAAAATAATTCGAGCGGAAGTTTCTCACTGACAATTTCGCCCCAAATAGATAGATTTGTCAGCGTCAACCTGAGTCGCTAGCTTTTCTGGCCACAGGTGAAGGAGCTCTGTTTCTTTTAAACAGAACTCCTATACAGTTGAATGCAATGCTGTCTAAAATTTGAACAAATTCAAAGGTCAGAAGATGCACTGAAGTGCAGGCTGCACTACTCAGTGTTATTTGTTAAACAGCCAAAGCAAAATGAAAAAAAATTAAGGAGCTGTAATGAGAAATGCACTCACACTGTCTGACTTTAACGTATTTTCTTTTTTATGTTTATTTAGAAGGCCTAATGGATACAGAGCTTGCTGTTTAAATCCCAGTCTGTGTGGAGTATGCACAATTTCTGTGTGAGTTTTCTGTGAATGTTCTGGATTTCATCTCACATCCAAAAGACACACAATATATATAAAGCTAGTTGGCACCTTTAAACTGGCTTGTTATGTGTGAGTGTGGATATGAGTGTGAGTGCGCTCTGTGACAGAGTGGGGTGTCATACTGAATCTGTCCTGGGTTTTCACTTGATGCTGCCTGGATAATTAACAACTCCAAATGATTTTAAATTGAAATAAACCTAATTAATAAATCTATGCTTAGTATACAGTGGTTAAGACGTACCACATTCTAAACATTAAGTGACAAAAATGCAAGGAGTACTTCAGTTTATTTGAAAACTGTCATGAGAGATCAGCATAGCCAGGTTCTCTAATTAGTTTGCATGCTCATTACGCTCATTTCTGACACTAGAGGAATATGCTTGGGGCTTGCCATAAACTTTGATAAGGTTAGTTGAAAGTGCTGCTAGAACACACAACAAACAGGTTGTGGACATGTCTACCAGTCATATGATCAACTGAGTTGGGTTAAATCAATTGTTTTCACGGATCTGAATGGTCAGCTCAACATCACATGTCATATTTTAGCAGAATGGATGTAAGACTACTATTGATAGTTGCAGGACACCAACACCAAGAAAAAAGGGACATTGGAATATCACCAGAAGAGGATTTCTCCATCTTCCACTTGGTATCTTCCAAGGATTACCAATCAGCACTCTGGACCATGACCACCAATGATTTTTTTCAAGGTGTGTGTCAATACTAAGCATGCCTGACTATGTTTGTATGATGTCGGGGTTGAATATCCTGCATTGCCACAGACTGGCATTGGATCCTTCTCAATAATGAATCCTGCATGTCCCTTGGATCTGAAGACCACTGGAATCACAAACACAGACGTGTGGAATGCTTTTTAAGGGTTTGTCAGAGGTCAAAATTATTTGTCCATGGTGGCATTTATTTTATACCAGCTGTCCCCCGCTCCACCTGCGTAGTAGTGAAACAGGACAAACTTTAAAAATCAATAAACAAACAGGTATCGCAAGATAAGCTTCAACACATAGCAAGAGATACAACGATTCGAATGGAGGCTGTCATGTGAGTGAAGGGGGCCCCACCTGGCTCCCTACTTCTGATGTCATGCTTCCCCCTTCCCTCAGCCCACAGCCTCTGCCTCAGATTATCGCAAATAAATTGCTGCCGCAAGCAAACTATGATACTTAGTGTGATGACAGAAGTCACAAAATCAGAATGTTCAAGCAAATTATAGAAAAAAACAGATCTAAATCTGTTAAATAGTTCTCTCACGAAAAGCAGACAGACATACAGATAGAAAGACGGAGGGCCTCTGAGGCACAGCTTCACCAGATGTTGAACAAAATAAGTGATAGGTTTCCCTCAGGAATTTAATTTATTGTTAAGATTTTTATAAAGATCCTCATGAGCAGCTTTGTCTTCCAGTTTTCCAATTTTCGATTATATACTCAATTTAAATACTTATCTAGAAAAGCATTGCTTCTTGTAATATTTAAAATTCTCTTTGTGTAAGGTGCTGAAAGGCTGTTTCCTGCTGGCTGCAGTGTTTTCTATACCTATAGGTGTGTGTACTGCATGTCCAAATTTGGGAATAGGTTTGAAGGTTCTTGCCCATAATAAAATGAGAACTGTCTGTTGTGGTTGTTGGTTTTTATGTCTGCACTTCTAGTTTGTGCTTTTTTCTAGTCGAGGCCATGCAGCTCATGCCAGTGAAAAGGGACCAAAGACCCAGTACAAACTGATCCCTTAAGAGGAACCACAATAATTTGGAAAAAAGCACTCCACAAGACATTGTGCTGCATCTTGAATTTCCTGAGTTTTAAAAAAGCCACCAAGCAAACTTAGGTATGCTACTCCCACTTCGTGGAAAGAAGCCAGCAGTATTCTGGTTCAAAGAAGCACAGACTCCTGGTGTGGAAAAAACAGGTACAATATAATTTTATTAATTGTTTACTGGCTTCGTGCGTTATTGTGGCTTGTCGTTTTTCACCTCAGTTCCAAATTTAAGGTTTGGCTATTCCAGTTTAGGCAGTTCATTGCTAAAGGGTTCTCCTAAGCAGTGAGTGGTTGTGAGACTCTCACTTTTTTAATGCGTTCAGATGTACTGGACTGTATTTTGGCAGATGATGACGATGATGATCACAATGATCTGATGCCAATTGAGACAAACCAGTCACCAGCATCCTAATGTCTGATTGATTTTTTTTTTTGTAAAAGTTGCATGAATTTGCATGCTTCACTAGTCCTTAGCAAAAGAGTGACAGATAGTATTAGTTGTGCAAGTTAATGTTAATGTTAATGTTAGTGAAGTCTGCACATACTCTGTAGGAAAATTCTCATGTGGCCCCACCAGAATGTTCATGCCAAAAACAAAATACACTGTTTGGCAATGTCAAACAGATCTTCTCACAAACAACTTTTCACAGCAGGCCAGTCCACTGCCATATTTCAGTAGAAGACATGGCTGTCATCTTCCTTGAATGTATATGTCATCAGTTTGCCTCCTTCCTATCCTCGTTTTCTTTATTCTTGTTGGTGTTCTCCAGCCTCTTTTCTGATTAACTTGTAATTATTTTCTGTCATGAATTCCCCTATTTTGAACCCATCACCAGGTTCCATGTATCATTTTTAGTTATACTTATATATTTTGTAACTTATTGATTTTTATTGTTCTTAGTGATGCTATTGGACTGGTATTTTGGTAATGTTTTTGCCATTTTCGCCAGCATTTTGTTGGGATTTTTTGATTATTGCAACAATATTGTTTGAGTGTCTGTAGGGTTGTTGTCACCACATGATCACTCGCCTCTTGGCATTGGAAGAATTGCCACATGTAAAATCATTATGCAGTGGCTATATAAAGTGGCGATGCAATCTTTGCATGTAAATCATATATTTTGTTTTTTGGATAGGTCCTTCTTTAATTCAGCTTGGATTTAATTCCTGCCTTGTTTTCTGACCTACAAATTAGTTTTTTCCTTTTGATTCATTAACTGGTATTGCCTTCTTGCTTTTGTTTTGACTACAGGCTTGCCTTGCCCGTACACCTCAGAATCCTCATTTCATTTTTGCCCCATTTCATTTCTTTACAATAATTCTCAAAGTTCAGGATACCTTCTGCTACAAACCTGACATTTTTTCAATTCCTTGTCAAGCAAAAACAGATCAAGGTTCTGTAATTATTAGGGATGCAGTTAGTTGATGGATGCGAAAAACTTAAGGTTGCCTCAATGCCTGAGCACCGTAAGGTGTGGTATTTCACCTTACACAGCCCCCTTCTCTTTAGGAATTAGTTATTTTGTTTGGTTTCTAATTCTTGTGTTTTTGTTAAGTACTGCTTCTTTGCTTAGTTCCTTTTTTTCTTACTCAGTTCTTGTTAGAAGATGAATCTTTATCCATTTTAATTAAACTGCCTGTTTTGTACTTATTTCTTTCCCTTTCTTCATCACTCTTTGTTCATTTTTTCATCACCTGATTATTTATTATAGATTAACTCAATTTCTCCTCAAAATAAATCTAATTATTTAAAAAAAATCATTATCTTGTGTTAGCAGGAGTGTCTTTAATTGGTTTTGACCTTCCCTGTTTCGGCCAGATCATAACAGTCTGTGCTCTTTCCATTTTTTGATAATGGCACATCCTGTGTATTTGAGGTCCATTATTTGTTTGGAAGCATTTCCCGAATTTCCTACTTTGTTTTTCATGAATTTGTTTATTTTATCATTATAAGAATGGCCTCATCACACTGCCACTTTGGTGTCTTACTTCTGTATCATTGCCACCATTTTGTACCTCTCCTTGCATGGCCATGAACATTTTGTTTGATGCTGCTAAGCCATTTGCCAGTTACATGATGAGGAAGTCACATGACATGTTATATCATTACATTTCATCTATTAAATATGGCGGCACACATTATTCAATGTGCAAGTTTAGATTCTACTCTTTTAAAAGCAAAACTATTCATAGAGACAGTTAAGGGCAAACAAAACTAGTTAGTATCAGGAATTTAGCTTTTAAATTTTTTCTTTGTTTTTTGGTCATCTATTCTGATTTAGGTGATTCAATTTGGCTGTTTCACCTGATTTTCAGACCTCTGCCTGCTTAATGATTATGAGTGGGTGCACTCCTTTACCACTACCATTCCTCTCTGTTTGTAGGATACTAACAACCTGAATATGTAGCCACATGCTTTACTAATAAATTCCTTTGTTTTGGTCTGCATGTTCCCAAATAAGCAATACCAACATTGTGGAAAATATCGTATCTGTGTGTGTTTGCATTATTTAAGTATATGGGACAGTGAGTTGTAATAACACAAGCAGGAATTGTGTAACCTCACCAGCTTAGACGATTGGCTTCCAGAGAACACAAGAGCATAAGAAATTTGGCAAATGAGAGGAGATCATTTAGTCCATTAGGTTTGTTTGTTTAGAAAATAGCTAAGCTATCCCAATATCTCATCTATATACGTGTTAAAGGTTGTCAAGGTTTATGCTTCAATTACATGTCTCAGTAGTTTGTTCCAGATACCCACAATTCTGGGTAAAGAAGCACATCCTGGCTTTAGTCCTAAACAGAGTTTTTCTTTATTTCCACTGGCATCTTCGAGGGAGTGATTCACTCATTCACTACTTTAACAATGCCTGCAAAAATTTTGAAGACCTGAATTAGGTCCTACGCCATATTCTCTGCTTGAAATTTAATTTGCACAGGTTTAATTCTCTGAGTCTGGTGGAATAGAAATGCCCTTAAGTTCTGGGACACACTTGGTTGCTCTCCTTTGCACAGCCTCGTGTGCTGCTATGTCTTTTTTGTAGCATGGTGACCAGAACTGCACATAATACTCCAGATGTAGTTTTAGTAGTGCATTATATAATCTGAGCATAATGTGCTGTGATTTATATAAAACCAAAAATTTTATTTGCCTTTTGAATAGTTTATGCACATTACTTAAATGATAAAAATGTTGAATTAACCTAAATCCCTAAGTCCTTTTCAGAGGTTGCTTCATTTAGCATAGTGCCTTCCATCTTGTATATATAATTGATGTTTATTATGCCCACGTATGTCACTTTGCACTTTTCTACGTTAATCTGCATTTTTGAAGTGTTGGCTCCAGTTCTAAAGATTGTCCAAGTTTGCTTGAGATCTTTTTTGCTGCCTCGTAACTGCAAATTTCACAAGTTTACTAAACTATTCCAAAATCCATCCATTTTCCAACCCGCTGAATCCGAACACAGGGTCACGGGGGTCTGCTGGAGCCAATCCCAGCCAACACATGGCACAAGGCAGGAACCAATCCTGGGCAGGGTGCCAACCCACCGCAGGACACACACAAACACACCCACACACCAAGCACACACTAGGGCCAATTTAGAATTGCCAATCCACCTAAACTGCATGTCTTTGGACTGTGGGAGGAAACCGGAGCGCCCGGAGGAAACCCACACAGACACGGGGAGAACATGCAAACTCCATGCAGGGAGGACCCGGGAAGCGAACCCAGGTCCCCAGGTTTCCCAACTGCGAGGCAACAGCGCTACCCACTGCGCCACCGTGCCACCCTATACCAAAATCTATTTTATTAATGTAAATCTGAAAAAGTAACAGTCCAAGGACAGTCCCACTATTGACCTTACCCTACATGGAACATTCTCCTCTTAGCTGTACTCTTCGTCTCTTGTCAGTTAACCGACTTGAAATTCAGTTTTGCTGGATACATCTGATACCTACGGCTTCTAGATTCAAAATTAATCTTTGATATGAGACTGTATCAAAGGCTTTTTGAAAATCTAAGTAAATTATGTTGTATGCTTTGCTTTTTTAAAGTACTGTAGTTGCTTGTTCAAACAAATCTAAAAGACTGGTTTGGTAGGACCTTCCTCTCATAAACTCATGCTGGCTGCTATTTATTATATTATTTTAATATAGGTCAGTCAGTCAGTCAGTCAGTCAGTCATTTTCCAACCCACTATATCCTAACACAGGGTCATGGGGGTCTGCTGGAGCCAATCCCAGCCATCACAGGGTGCAAGGCAGGAACAAATCCCTGGGCAGGGTGCCAGCCCACCGCAGGACACACACACACACACACACACACACACACCCACACACCAAGCACACACTAGGGACAATTTAGGATCGCCAATGTACCTAACCTGCATGTCTTTGGACTGTAGGAGGATACCGGAGCACCGGGAGGAAACCCACACAGACACAGGGAGAACATGCAAACTCCACGCAGGGAGGACCCGGGAAGTGAACCCAGGTCTCCTTACTGAGAGGCAGCAGCAGCCACCGTGCTTCCCATTTTAATATAGGTACTTTTCTAAATTATTTATTATTATAGTTTTCATAATTTTGCATGGTATAGAAGTGAGACATATTGGTCAGTAATTACCAGGATCCATTTTATTTCCCTTATTGAAGACTGGAGTCACATTTGCCAAAACTGACTGCTCAAATATGCCTAATAAGGGTTTATAGATGATGTCTTTCATTGCTTTCAATAATATTGGTAAGACTGCATTCGGTGTCAGTGTTTTTTTTTTTTTGTTTTGTTTTTCAACGTATTGAGGGCTTAAACTGCATCTGACCATTTTAAAATCTATTAACTCAGAACTTATTTTTACTTCTGCATGGGGCATGCTATTTGTTTCTCTCTTACCAAATACTTGGTTAAAATATGTGTTCAATTATTTTTTTAATGATTTCTCTTTTTGATACATGAGGTTTCTTAAATTCTCTTTTATAATTTTTTTTTACTGAAGGATGGCATCCTTCAAATGGTATTAGAAAGGAATCATTCTTATCCAAAAGAACCTGTAAATCCCCCTATTTTAATAGTCTGTTGACCTGAGGCTTATAAAAAACAATGTAAGAGACAGAGAGAGCAGATGACAAAGATAAAGGAAGAACCTGAAAAACATTCAGTGCAAGAACCACAAAATGTAGACTAGGTTTGAGAAAAAAAGATTCTTTGAAACAATTTAAAGTTATACAAATATTTTCAAATAGACTGACTGAGGAACCCATCAAACATTTTATCTGCTCCTGTATCTTGTAAAGCCAATGTCATATTAAGCAGGTTTTTGTCATGGGGTATGTCAGATTTTCTGATTGCTGTCGCTGATCTCATTGCTGCACCGTGTCAAATTACCCAACTGAAAATCATAGCCCATATCATAATTACCAACTAAGTGCCAACCTCCCTGCACATTTGTGCTTGCCCCTTCTTCTGACACCCAATAGCACGCCTCCTTGATGGAGCCGGCGCTGTATGAAGAAGTAACAGCTGCAGTAAGTTCAGTAGAAATCTCTGCCCTTTGTTTCTTTTTTTCAATCTATTATTGTGTATAAAATAAGAGACATCAGACAGACGAGCTTCTTTTCTGTTTGTAAGGTTCACAGCCATTGTGCTGGCTGATGGAGTCAGTGCTGTGCAAAGGATCAACAACTACAGTTTCTTCAGTAGAAATCTCATCCCTTTATTTTTTTTGTATTCTGTTTAGTACATAAAATATGAGATATCAGACAGAGCAGCTTCCCCTATTTATCATCACTACAGTAGAGTCTATGGATTGTACTGCCGGACTAGCATTCATTGGTTGTCAGCTGTCCTGCATATACAACCTGCCTCTCTGACTAATTAGAAAATCAAACAGGTTTTGATTTTATCATAGCCTCTTGTAGACTAGTTGGTCTCAGTCAGTAGGTGTATCATATTAAGAGATCTTCTTCATGGGAGTGTGCCACCGACTGACACCAGCTGGCTAAGACTGTGTAAATAATGGTTATGACTGAAAATTGTTGAGAAAGTCATCTAATGTGACAGGGGATTAACACCTGTTCCTGTACATATTTTGCAAATATAGTAATTTGTGTTGGTATGGCCTGGTATCTTATCCAGGACTGGATCCTGTTCTACATTTATTTTTTGCCTGGCTTTGTATGACTTTATATTTTAAGCCTCTTACACCCTATAAACTGTAGCGGAGCTCACCCTTGTTAGCTGGTGTCATGGTCTTACATCAGTATTTTTACTCCAATCATCAGGCCTTCTCCTCCTATAGTCGAGACAGCAGCTTTTCTTCAGCTTTAACATGCCTCTTGTTGAACTGTGCTGTTAGTACATCTCTGTTCTTATAATTCACACACAGTTGCCCTTTAGTTTTGTGAAAATGTTTCTTTGAATCCCCTGTTGATATAATGACTGCACAGAAATTCCATTCATTCGTCCATTTTAGTGACCGCTTAATCCAATTCAGAGTCACTGATGTCTACCCTGGGTTTTTCAGATGCCATGAAGGAATCAGCACTAGACAGGGCACCAGTCCATTACAGGGCACATTCTCTCATACATCAATGCTCACTCATAAAGGGCAATTCTTGAATTACCAATTAAGCATAATATGAACATATTTGCAAAGTTCTTATCTTTGCAAAGAGGAAATACCTTGAGAAAAACATTCAAGAAGCTATAAACATAATTGTATAGTGGTGCAGTGTGATAGACATGTCCTTAATCAGAACATCCCCTTTAGTAGTTGTGATGCTGGTTTGAGTGCAGACTCAGATCTCACTATTGGAACACTGAGTTACAGCAAGCCTGGCAACCATCTCAGTGTATTAACATGAGTCTTTCCAAGATGTGATGTAAAATATTTCTAAAGGGTTGGGTGTCCCTTAAACAACAAATGAGCTGGGCATTATTAAATAAAATACTTTTTTTGTTTCACAGTGGTTTTATCTGCTAACAGTTTCCTCAAAGAAGGAAAGTAACAAAAGGTATTCTGTCATACAAATAGACAATAGTAGAAATGCAGTTTTATAAAATGTGAAATAAGATGCAGTTGCTGACAAAATAAATTGTCTACTTTTTGTATAAAAATTGCAATAAAAAGTTATGTTACTTTTCCAAGTGTTTTACATGTATTTTTAACCATTTAGTCAGTTAACCTACTTCATTATATTGTATATTGGTTCTGTATATTTTTGACTAGCCATCCCCCACAGCTCTGCCTGCATAGTAGTGAAACAGGACAGTGAGGAAGGCCCTGTCCGGCTCCCCACTCCTGACGTCACACTTTCCCCTCCCCTCGGCCCGCAGCCTCTGTCTCGGATTAGTGCAAATATATTGCTCCTACAAGCAAACTATGATTCTTAGCACAATGAGAAAAGTCACAAAATCAACCGGAATGTTCAAGCAAATTATAGTAAAAATCCCTATCTGAATCTGTAAAGTTGTTCCCTTGTGAAAAGCTGTCAGACATACAGACAGACAGATGTTTGATTTTATATACATATGGATTAATTCAGTTCATGATCATGTTGGCTTATTGTCTATGCAGGCAGAATCAAATGAAAGGAAGGAGCCAGGCTTGAGCAGGGCCTTGGTCTACAGGTGGCACACTCGTATATATTGAGCCACTTCAAAGAAGAAAGAAAGAAGAAAACCTCTGACTTGGATAATTAACGTAACATATGCATAATTGTGATGTAGCAGGAAAAACCTGGATACCTGGAATAAAATCCACATAGATATTGGGAGAATTAACAGCATACAACCATTACATAATCAAGCATGATTTATATACTTTGTTAAAGGGTCCCAGCAGAGATTACAACACTCCCATAGTAAAGGACAAGAAGCAGGCTGTAGGATTGTAACAGCTACATTGGCAGTCATTGCCAGTGACAATAACGCACCATTTACTATGTACCAAAACTTTCAGTAGTGCTCCAAGACTATTACTACTTTGGAACCAATGTAAATCCAGAAAAATGTACACTCAGGTAGCCAGATGTAATTCTCAGGTCTAGAAGAAACAGGCCATGCTAAACTGATTAACTTCTCCAATGAACTTAAAACAAACAATGCCATGTTTTGAAGATTCTTATCTTTGAAAAACACATTGTTTAGCTTCACATTGTGTAGTGCACTACAAAAACAAAAAGCAATACAAGATGCTTCTCTCTGAAGTAAGCAGAATTATGAACATGTTTTGAAAATGCTGTCACTAGTATGTCAGACAATCAACTTGACCACACCTGAGGCGCATCCGCCAATGAATATGGAAATTTTCAATTCATTTGGATGTTCACAGATATTAAAGAGAAACTGGCCAATCACATAATTTCACACATTAAAAGAGCTAACAGTATTAATTCAGGAATCATGCAACTAATTATTGTGTCAGTACTGTGTAAATGCATTATCACTAAGAAAAATTTAAGTAAAGTAATATTTATTCAATAATCAAATAATATCCACATGTTCCACAATATTCACTGACCAGGAAAGGTGGCATTTTAACTGCCAAGATTATTAACATCAGTATGAACATACTTGCATTGGCATAGAAACCTTGTAGAAAATACCACAGACCCTTGCAATGCATGACAAGTTAGTTATAGTGTCAGGAGGTGCCATGTAAAGTCAAAGCCATATAAACACAAGACCACCTCCTGAACTTACGCTAATGCATGTGATATATTTGCACTGGAAAAGGTGTTAATGAGACAGCCAGGGAGTACTTACCCTGTGGTCTGTGTGTGGATCCTAATGCCTCAGTGCAGTGAAAGTGACAATGTATAGTAAAAATTGGCACTGTCTTCGGATCAGACATAAATCCAAGGTCCTGACTCTCTGTGGTCAAGGCCAGATTAAGACCCCTAAAGGCCCCTGGGTGACTTAGCTCCTTAACAGAAATATAATCATACTTTAAATTAGGCAGCATACAGATTCCGGGTCATTAAATATGGCAAGGTATTTCATATTCTTGATTTCGATGTGAGATGCGATTGCTTCATAATGCATTTTAGGTTAGGTCTCCTTTGGTCATTTGTGGATACTCGATTACTTCATTGAGCTTGGGCTTGATCTTTTCAGGTAGGGATTGGTGAAATGGACTTTTACTGTCATGGGCCCCTGAGTGCACACCCAGAAAGCATTGATGATAAATCCACCCCTGGTCATAAAAGATCCCTGGACATTTTTCGGAAGGGCTGCTGTATTTCCCGAAGTCCTGGATAAATTGCTCTTCTTGGTCGTGTCATTCTGGCCCTCTTATCACCCCTGTCTCTAAATGGCTAATTATATCTCTTACCCCATCATCATGTAATAGCTAAAAAGTAGTGAGCATACCTCATATTGTCAACATGGATCCCACACGTTGGTGGTGGGTGAAGTGGTTCCTCATTTTCAATGTAAAGTGTTTTGAGTAGGTTAAAAAAAAGTGCCCTATAAATGCAATTCATTTGAATTATTATTATTGTAACAAATTTGTAATATACCTACTGCAAGCCATTCCCCTCCTAGGCACAAGTCTCCTATCTCACACTTAAATGTTCAGCTGTGGAGTCATGCAATGAGCCACATAACCTGCTGAGCTGCATTTGCTTAGTTGCTTCCAACTGACCAGGTGCCTGGTAAGGCAAAGGGGGAGTCCACAATTTACAGTACCAATCACAGGGGATGCTAAATCTTGGGGTAAATATATACATAAAAAGAACTGATTCATTTTCTTAATAAATTTTGCTTTGCACCCTCCCGCACCATATCATCTACGGGGGCCGAACAAAACCTTTAGATTTGTCGAAATTTCGATCTCTGGTTTTCGACAGATCTCATGATTTTAGGGTTCTCCGATACCAAAAACATTGATATCACGATGATGGGTAAGTGTTTGTCTGTGTGTGTGTGTGTGTGTCACAGTTTCTTGAGGACAGTATAGAGCTATAATGGGTGGATGGCAAAAGAAACCTGTTATGAAATAACGACATGCTGATTAGTTTTTGAGGCAAATCATGCAAGAGAAAGAGGCACTCTAGAGGAACCCTCAAATACCGTAATTCCAAAATTAATTATGAATTCTTCTTGTCAATTGTCAATAGCTTAGAAACAACCAAGTTAACCAAAAACACACTTAGTCATTCATCTTTTCTTAAGATCAAATTAAATTCATGCAGCTTGTGGATAAGTGCTTTTCCATTCTTATTCTTGATTAACCAGAGCCATTTACCAGTGGACGGAGGGTGAATAGAATGTGTGCAAAGTGTGATAGGTCGGTAAAGATGATTTTAGAATCGGTGTACAACATTTTCTTTATCCATTACCTGTCCTTGTCAGAGAGATTGCCATACAGAATTGTGATTAAAAAGGTCAAGTAAAGCAACTGTGAAATATGGTGAGTGTGTCCTGTCAACCCCCAAAGCTCTTTAACTATCTCAGAAAGAAGAGCCTCAGGTGAACTTACTAGACCATAACAGTCTTTGTGTGTTAGACTAGTGGAAATGGTGGTGCCCAGAAATTTAAAATTCGCTTTTCTTCTTACAGATCTACAACCCTATAATGAAAAAATAAATAATTAGCATTAAAATTAACAATTAGCATAAAAAATGTAAATATTGCACCAACATTGACTTTGTCCTTAGCTTACATCATTGCTTATGTTCTACCTATGGATGAAACAATTAATTCTGAGCAGTCAAAACAACATTATTGAAATATGAGGAAGGAAAAGAAAGTATGCTTCTTTAAATATGCTTATTTTCTACAATTTTCTTATAAATCAGTAAATGTTATGAAAACTTCAATTTGATCACTTATACCTACTTTGGCATGCAATTCTGAAATTAGGCCACGATCACTTTCATCATGGCCTCTTTCACATTACACATACTCAAACATTTTTACATTCCTTGAGGGTGCAATGGTTGTTGGCCATCCATGTTTTGTTGTGTGGATGTCTTGTCAACCACTCACCTTCCCATTATTACATCTGTTTTTATAAAAGAAAATTCTGACATGATTGGAGATATATATATATATATATATATATATATATATATATATATATATATATATATATATATATATATATATATATATATATATATTAACATTTAAAGCTCCTTAAACTGAACGTCGTGCTGGCTTGGAGTTCATTTCCTAACCCACTAAGCAACACAGTGCATATTAATGATAATGTTCCGGTGTATATGTTACTATTATTCATTCACTTTCTCATCGCATTTTTATAATGAGAGGTTTGAGAAGATTTATTGTTTACTACATGTAGTATTTTAAAACACTATTGCAACATTCACATAATTTCATATTTCTGGTACAAAGATTGTCTGATGAAAGTAAAGCAAAAAGTGAGTTTAGAATATAATTAAACATGCATGCACCCAGAAGATTCACATTGTATGGATTATGAAAATGCTTACCTTTAATATGTATATCTTGATTTCATATTATTCAAGTAATGGTTTAACAGTTATAACAAAAATTAAATAATGTTTAAATACTTTTTCGTTTCTTACAATGCACTTCAAACATTCAGGAAGAACTTTTAATTGTTCACATCAACAAGTTCTTAAATTAAGTCCAATAAAGACGGCTAAGTCTTTGCTATAGTGGCAAAGCATAAAAGTATTTTAATGCAACTTCCTTTTTACGCTGTTTAAAGAATATCTTAGATTTTCTTTTTTGACATTCAACAAACTGGCACATATATCTTACAATAATTGCACACTAAATCTTTTGTAATTTTTATTTAGAGCTGAGAGCTAATTTGTCATACATTCTTCATTTCCTTGTATTAGGTTCCAGAGACTGAATAGCGCTGCTCAGAAGTGAATCAGGTGTGCAATAAAGCTAATGTAATGTGTCACCTCTGAATATCTGTATTACTTCCCATTGTGTTAATTTGATTTGGTAAGTGATTTCAGCTCACCTTACAAATGCAGCCTGAAATTTTCCTGTCAGGACATTGCATTCTAATTGGCTCAAGGAAAATCATAATAAAAGAAAAACAGAAACCTATCGCTTTACTAAATCCTCTCCTTAACCTCAGTAATGTATACCTATTACAGATCTAAAGGTGCTCATGGCTGCCCTGGAGTACATGACTTCTAATGTTTATTCTTTTAAAAAAGCACCGACGATTAGCATCTGATATTGTCATGACAAGAACATTATGTAATGGCCCTTAAGAAAACGGTGCTTTTTGTAATTGCCTTCGACTCAGAATGATTATTGGAGTTTTCAATAAAATTAAATAGACCAGCAAACACAAATTACTCAAAACATGTAATTTTCAACAATACTAATTTAAACTAAAAGAAAACAATTTTGCTTTAACAATTTCTCCTTATATTAAGTGAAGCGAGGACTCTGTTTTGATTCAGTGACTTCCAAATACATTCAGACCAGTAATAACATTTTATTTCAGTTTCCTTTAAGGCCTATAAGAAAGAAAGAAAGAAAGAAAGAAAGAAAGAAAGAAAGAAAGAAAGAAAGAAAGAAAGAAAGAAAGAAAGATATTAAATGCTTGCATCAAAGATCTTTGATGCAACAATACCTCCTTCTTAATTCAATTCATACTGAATGTATTTAAAATGAAAGAAATGTGTCTGTCTTTCCAAGCCTTCCAGCTAAGTTAATAAAAATACATAAGGAATAATGAGTCCTATGTATATGTAAAACTCATATTGTGTTATTGGTAACAGTTACAAGAAGGGACTATGTGTGCTTATTAAATATAACTATAGGCAACATAATCTTAATTGAATTCTATGCAAGTCTGCATTAAAGGAAAATGCTGAGAAATACTGCATAAGCATGCAACATGTAACTGACAAGTATTAGGCATGAAATAACATTTTCTTAGTTGTGTCCTTTTTTTGTATTAATCATTTAAGTTGAAAACAAATTCAGTAAGGTGTTTTCCTACATAGTCAAAAGTGAAAGCCTTAGAGGGAAATCAAACTAATAACTGATTGCGTAAAACAGGAGAGGGTAATGATAATATACAACCAAAAAATTAAGTAATACTGATTAAAGCTGAGTGTCACTATACAAATTCAGTGGAGAAGAGGGATGCATTCAGCTGGGATTTGAATATTTTTTTCCTAAATGTATTTCTAAATAGGCATATATTATTACTTAAAATATTTTCAAATTGGAACAATCACTCTCTTGACTATATGAATGATTATTATTATTAATCCATCTCACCATTGGACCATTTCCTTAATATTTTTCTTACACAGCATAGAAACTGAATTATTATTATCATCATTATTGTTATTACAAGCTGGCTTGGCACGTTTAAAAGTATTATTATTATTATTATTATTATTATTATTATTATTATTATTATTATTATTATTATTATTATTATATAGGCCACTTCTTTCTCATCTTCTAGTTTTCCATTGAGTATTTTTACTCATTGTCAATGTTATTTAGCTGGTAAGATTTTTTAAAAATTATAAACCTTTACTCATTTTACTTGGTTAAACTCTTTTCCTTGCTCTCCATCAGCTGATTGCACGAAAGAGAAAAGTGGCGCTTAACTCAACAGTTATATTTTAAAGTATGTGCTAGCAGCCATCCTGCGGAGATGAAGGGCGCTAGTAATGTATCATATGTACACTGCCTGCTGGTTAGCTGTCAAAATCCCACGATTATTTAATTCTGGTGTCCAAGACTCCGTGATAGTGGTAGTATTTTTGATACAACAAATACTGAGCAAAATCAGAAAGTGTTCACTAGAAATAAAATTCTGATTGCTGCAGGACACAGACAGCTGCACAAAATGAAATGATTTGCAGCTGTGGAAACGCGTGCTCGTTATTTAGGGTCACCTACGCTTTTTTTACCGTTTGTCACTCAGTTAAAATAGCTAAAAGTGCCTATGAACCTCTAATCTTCAGTCTTCTAAGATGGGATCTCCTCATTGCACTGTGATTTCATGATTTTTGCAGTAGTTACGTGTTCTTCTCCTACAGCACCACTCTGCCACTTCACCCAAGTAGGTATTCAGTCACGTTTTTAAAAAGTGCAGTGAGATTACAGTCAGAATTCACGACTAGTTGTTTGCTTCGTACCTTCGCTCGGCAACTGTGCCTTAAACCCTTACATATGTGGGACTGCCATGATTAAAAAATATTGCCATCTGTAAATATGCGGGAAGATGTCAAGGTCAAAGTATCAGAGCGCAGTTCCTGAATGGTGGCTTCCACACCAGTAAGCTAACATGAAGAAGCGAAGAAGCGCTTAGTGCAGTGATCCAAATTATTGGCCGGGTCCGGACCTCCAGAAGTTAACAAAGGGGATTTAGGAGCCGAGCCACCCAGATTGAAATTTAAGTATAGTCAACAAGTTGGTTGTCGCCCTCGAGTTAATTGTTTAGGATTATGCTATACTATATGTGTCATTTTTCACTAATTATTCGTATTTAATAGAAAGCAATCCGAAGAACTTTTCCCATTCGATGAAAAGTTACATAGTCAGCTTGTGCGTGATTCTAAATATTAAACCACACAAAAACCGTAGTTTCTGGTTATCGTGGTGTAAAGAACGTGTGGTTTAACGAGGAGGTTGTCTAGCTTGCTGATTTACTTAATCTGCACCAAGAACATAAATTGCGGGTGACAATGGCATGTGGTTTAGCGCACGGGCAAATTCAAATGAGCCGAATAAATGAGTTGATAACATATAAGAAATAATGAAAGTCTCCCATCATAATGAACTGAAGCAGGCACTTTTCACACTTTGATTTCTATGCATATCTCTGACAGCGCGAGTAGTCCGACATTCCTCTAGTAAGGAACAGAGAACGGACACGGAGTTTATTTAAATGACCGAGGGAACAGTGGCGTTGCGGAACTACAACCTTAAGTCCAGTAAACAATTAAGAACAACAAACACTGCATGATCAAAAACACGAGCAGCGGGGATAAGATCGCAGGACTTTAAAAGCATTTCAACAAATTCAGTGTCCTGGCATATTATTAAAAGAGGAATGCTCTTCACCATTAAAATATAATACAACATCCGTCCTCAGATGAGACTGAATGAACTTTTTTCGAGTTGTGTAAAAAATCCATCCACTTGTCCAAGCGCATTTGTAGGCTTGAATGATAGCAGCGCTCCGCCGCGCAGTGCCAATGGCGACGCCGTGTGCGAGCAGCTCCAGCAGTCTCCTTAGCGAAACTTAACAGGTCTCAGCCAAAAAACCAAAGCGGTCAAATCGATGCCTCAAGTCAGCACTGTTTAGTCCCGAAGGCTTTCACCTCTTAGTCATATTCTAACTGTGAAATCAATCCTCGGAGCGCGGCCCGCTTCCAACCGAGTCCACAGGGAGGATCAGAAATATCATTAGCATCTTAAAAAAAGAGCCAGAGGATGACGTCATACCCAAACAGGAGTTAAGGGAAAAGAGCGGAGAGAAGCTAAGTGGGCAAGGAAGTTCAACACTCCTCCCCTGTGCACCCTCAATTATTCCCATAAATATTAGTAAGCTTTAAGCCGAGAACTCGCAGCACAAAGTCACGAAGGCTGTGGCACTTAGACGTCCTTCTTTTTATCCCTTTAACTCAGGCATCCGCAGACCGTTGGCAAACCTCACCAGTTCCAGCTTGCACTTTTCCCCCTCAGTTTACAGAGGTGCTGCTGTTACGTGTCACCCACCGAAGGCTGTGCATTTTCAATACTTCACCACAAGTGACCTGCACCCCCTCTCCCTCTCCCTCTCTCTTCTGTTGCTTTATATTTCGACATGCATGCATCTCGCTGCGGTGCAAAGGACTGGAATTTCTGGTTTGATTTTTGAAGAAAGAAAGAAAGAAAGAAAGAAAGAAAGAAAGAAAGAAAGAAAGAAAGAAAGAAAGAAAGACCGATCCTAGCTCTGACAGCGACTTAAGGATTGCTATCGGCGGCTCATCGACTGTGGTGTGGGGAGCAATTGTCACTTCAGCACAAAGACGGAGGGAATTTTTTTGAAGCAAAGACAAGAATTTAAAACACCTTCAACGACAGGGACTCCGCGATGAGCAAACCTGCAGGGTCAACAAGTGGGTAAAACGGTTCACAATCCTCTGCCTTCTGCTTTTAAGGCGCTCTACTGAATTTGGTCCGTTTATTGCATTTCGACGGAGGCACGCCTTAGTGATAACATGCTGTTTTAGTGAATGTTTGTGCTATGAAGTAAAAAGCGGTCTTACTTGCTTGTGAAAACGTGTCCTCCCGGATTTGAGTCAGCCTTCATTTGATTGAGTTGTTACTGTTTCAGTTATACTTTATTTAATTTGTATTATTTCTAATAAGTAATTTTCGCTGTGAAGGATTCTCAGCTTGTTTGAAAGAGTTTTGTATGCTGTAATTTTTTATGAAAATGAATGCAGCTGAAAAGTTTACTTTTAAGACATACATTTATACCTTCACATCTGTCTATCTCTATATCTATCTCCTGAGTGATCAAATATAAATTAGCATTGCTATCCCTTTACAATACGCTTTTGCTTACAAAAAAACTCGAACTCGGAAATTAGACCCATAGCATTGACCTCACATATCCCAAAGAAATCTTTGATGTTAAAAAATGTAATCGCCACTTGGATTGGATCATCTTATAGCACAACATGGATTTACTTGCTGGCAGTAATATTATTACAGGGGATTAATTGATTACTGTTAAACCCCAGATTTCAGGATGTCAACCTTGCCTTAAAAAGTTTATAGCATGCAGAACAAAGATACTCACTTATATCATTTACAGTTGAGCAACAGGTTGTTCGGCTTTTTACAGTAATGCGCGCTGCCAACGAAACTTTTTTAAAAACTACGTGTTGCTCAGAACATATAATATTTTTTTAAGTAAGAAGACCAAAAATAAATATCTTGAAGTGAATCTAATGGTCAAATAATAATGCAAATTGTATTTTTACGCCGTTAAGCAAGTTAAATTAAATCGGGATAACTAGATTTTGACCTCTTCAACATTTTTAGAAACCGCGCTAATTATTAGTGTGCATTATGTGAAATATTACAACTATTTAGCTACAATATAACCACAGTCAGTTAAATAAAGAAACCGTTGTGTAGACTAGCTGGCTATATGTACTAAAATATTGACGTGGTCTCGTTAATAATCAAATAAATGGGACTTTTACTTTGCGCATCTATCTATCTATCTATCTATCTATCTATCTATCTATCTATCTATCTATCTATCTATCTATAACCTGCCAGGGATAATTTACAATTATTTTTTATCTGTATTTATTTTATATTTGGTAATAACTGAAAATGTATTTGGAGGCAACGAGTCTAGGAAAGAAAAGACACATTTTGTAGTTTTAAAATGTCACGTTTTGCTGTTACATCCACTAAAAATTACTTTAGTTGAAAGACGTTGTCATTTTTCAAAATTCTTAAATTTGCATTCTCAAAGGGAATATCTAGATTTTTTTCTTCGTTCAGTTGTTTCGTGCTTATTGAGTTACCAGTGACCCGACAAATAATAATTTAATTTGTACAATTTTCTTAAATTTTTCAGGGTTAAAAAACTCCCTTTGGCTCCCTCTCGGTTCTTGGATTATGGCATTAGACGGTGCTTGAATAGAAACAATCAGGGCGAGCACTGAAACTTGTTAAGCGGTAAATGCCAAGAAGTGTGACAGCATTTCAAAAATACCGCAATATACAAGTTTTAAAAACTGCAGAAAATTCAGAAGGGTGGTGTTTATACCTTAGTTTATGATCTTTCTTCCTGGGTGGTAATATAAACCCTTGTCCATTTTTTTTAAAATCCATACTAACTTCTTTCAACAGTCCCTGAGCTTGACGATAATTACAGTAATAGAATATGCCATATATCTTTAAGCAATTATGACACACAATAAGCACCAAGGGACCCCCTACCGGGAGAAGTTAAAGACGGTTTCCCTCGCTCAATAAAATTGTGGTTTATTTTACATAACTCTGTCCCAGACTAAACCAGTGGTTTCCCAGCATTTGGGCCAGGGGAATGACATCAATTTAGAAGTAAACATCCAATTAACCTAAAAAAGCATTGAATGTTTCTACAAAAAAAAAGGAAATAACAAAACTCGTTCACCTCACGACCTGGGTCTATTCACTGAGGGGCTTAATCGACGTTTAATTTAATATGTTATGAATTACGAAAACTTTAATTCAACCGTTATTTTTACAGTACTTCATATAGGCGTAGTGTTTATTTTTTTATAAATCTAAAAATAAAATTAGACCAGACGCTTATTAGTCAACTTTAGAATTTAAACTGAATAATTTGAACTACGTTTCTCACGCCATTATGTGATTATTTAATATTAATGTACAGACCGGCACTGGGTAATTATTGAAAGCAGTTGAGAGAAGATGTCGGAACACACAGAAAACTGTTTAATTCAGTCAGCATCTCCTGTGAATCTTTGGTAACATTACAACAATGTCTGAGCTGCATACCTAAATAGCAAGCTAAAAGGAAAGGCAAAAGGAATATAACTAAAATAAGGGCTGTTTGATTGGCTTTCCTTGTTAATATGGTACCATATCTGAATCCCCATGCTACCTTATTTTGCCGGGTCACTAGCATCTCAATAGGGAAGTGAAGATATGTCTATAATTACAGCCATTGAAGTAGGTGTTTTTGGTGAGCTATAAGGGGGTTTAAGGAAAAAAAGTACATAATTCATATAAAGTACTGTATAGCACAATGCTGAAATGCATTGCATTTTAGCTCGATTTGTGTTTATACATCAAAACCATTTGTATTATATGTCACTTGCTAATCCCTAAAAGCCTATAGACCTGTCGCATAAAGCAGCTGTCGAGTTTCATTATAGAGCGAGTTGGCAGCTCGTCGACATGCAGGCAGTCAGTCGAGCCTCAATGGGAAAATCATTAAGTTAACACTTTCTCTAATGTCTCCATTGTCTGCGCTCCAACATTGTCTTACAGGCTCTGAATATGACAGCCTCCTCTTTCGTGTTTTTTAAATAAATTACATTTACATTTAACACCCAGTAATTTCAAAATAAGTTATTGTCATTGAGCCAGTTATATTTATAATAATAATAGTAGTAGTAGTAGATTTGTTGTTTTTAATTATTATTGTTGTAAACTTTTTTTTTTTAGAAAAGGTCAAACTGTACAAAAACTGTTATCGTAAATCAGCTCTTGATTGGTGATCAGAAGGATCTTCTTTCTTTCTTAAAATTGATCTATGCGTTACTTCTTTAAAACGAAGTCACTTTCCAATTTAAAACGAGAATTATTCTTTTAATACGTTATTATAACAACAATATAAGACCAACACTTTTTCTTTTTTTCTTCCATCTGGTGCCCATTGCTGGTGGGACTGGCTCTAGTCCCCGAGACCCTAAACTGGATAAGCGAGTAAGAAAACAGTTCGATCAATTTTATTTCTATTCCATCAATAATATATTATGTTGTATTTGATTTTCTTTTCTTCAAATTTAGGATATATTATTCTGTTATTGAGATTCAACACAACTTGCGAAAACGTAACTTTTTCTTTAAAGATGAACGCTGGACGGTTTTGTTTCTGCTGTATTTTATAGGTCGCATTTTGGATATCCCATGCAAAGTGTGCGGGGATCGCAGCTCTGGGAAACATTATGGGGTGTACGCATGTGATGGCTGTTCTGGATTTTTTAAAAGAAGCATTCGAAGAAATAGAACATATGTTTGTAAATCGGGAAATCAGGTAATGTATCAGAAAAGTAAGAATTTACTTTGTAGATGTAATCGATGTCCCACCAAAATATATTTCTGTACTGTATGATTTGTGATGGAAATATGTCTATTGGTGTTAAATGGTCAAAGTTAAATTCTTTGAGAAACTGTAATAGCATTTACCGGTAGTAATTTGACATGAGCTGCGAATAATACGTAATCAGACCGATGTGTATTATCTTAATACACGAATATATTTACACCTTAAATGATACACCTCCTGTACTCCGAGTGAAACGCAGAGTGTACATAAAAGGTAAATGACTGAACTAGAAGAGTCTGCGCGTGTTTTAGGCATTGATTTCTGACAATTAGCTTGAAGTGTCACGTAAATAAATGTCTCTTATCCAAGTAAATACGTTATTTGTACAGAAGGTGGCGCTGTCAAAGGTGCTGAAGTATTCTCGATTTTTGCTAATTTTTAAGCAGCACTGCTATAACCGCAGAAAAATTGCCAGTGCTAATTTGACTCTCATAGCGTAACCCTTAGAAACGATATTATTTATTTAAAAAACACTCACTCTTCACGTGCGGTGTATGTGTGCCAGTTAGGTCACAATGATATCAATGTTTATACATAACGCAAAACAAAAAGAGAGATGCGGGGGAAAAACCTAAATGTTCATATTTTTAATCAGTTATTGTGTTTGCGCTTTGACATAATTTTTTTGACATAATTTTTGACATAAAGTCAAAAATAAAATAAGACTAGTGACCTTTTCTGTAGTATTTAACTAAATCATGTGCTGCTGTTTTCATTGTGTTACTGTGAATATCTTGACATTGAAAAAGTCCTATACTAAACTTTTTCCCTCCAAATTTATAGGGAGGTTGTCCTGTTGATAAAACGCACAGAAATCAGTGTCGAGCCTGTAGGTTGAAAAAGTGTCTGGAAGTGAATATGAACAAAGATGGTAAATATTCTTCACTTAAGAATTTTAAGTTTTGCACTATATGTAAAACTTTTTTCATACTTAACTTAGCAAGTTTGTGTAATTTTTTTTCCAAAAATTTAATCTATTTACAAATGCTGTTATTTTCTTTCGTTTTCACCATATTCCACTCACTTAATATAAGATAAAATTAATCTAAATTATATTTTGTTTTTATTAAACTTTTTTTTATTAAGTCACTGAGTATAATTAATTCAGGACAGAACTTTCTCACGGTGGTAGCGCGTTACTAAAGAATACTACGAAAAGTTGGCCTGCTGTGCGCCCTCCTGCAAATAGCTAAGTTCAACATGGCATGGCACGAAGTACACATTAAATGTATAGATAATGTCCAGTTTTAATACTGACAAAAATCTAACCAAAGCAGTAAATATTTTACCGATGTTTTATTTATAGCTCGACCCTGCAGGATCGTAATGTAAAAGGACACTAAAATTTATATAGAATTAAAACATGGTTGAAGGCGTTGCCCAAACGAAAGAATAGTTTTTTTTTTATATTACAGTATGAATTTGAATAGCTGGTCTTATGTGTTAGAATTAGTAACGTATACAAACAGCATTTTTAAAATAGATGCAAATATAATAATCAAATTCAAATTAATAGGGTCTGCTCACATGTTTAAAAGTTGCTGGGAGAGTATTTTTTATTCCTTAATAGGAAATAATATGAATACCCATTAACACTATTAGCCTCATACTGCTATTCCGTACAATTATTTGACCGCTTTTCCTGTCTAGATTGTTCTACAAATTGTTAACATTCAACATTCAGTATTCATATTTTACATTAGCAGTATTTAATAGATTATTATGTTATTGGAATTAGTCGTGGTCTTTGAAGTGAACTGGCATCAAATTTAAGCACTTCCAGAAAGTCTAATCAGTCACGGTAGAACTTAATTAATGTTCAATGTAAACTGAATACATACTGAAAAGCCTTTTTGCTACTAGATAATTACAGATTCCGTGGATTATTGTTGAAAGTTAATACATGTAATTCAGTATGAAATGCTTGTGTATAGTATGATCATTCTGACAAACAAAGACAACCGTTATACATCGCGATATGGGTCCTCAATTAATCATAGCAGGGTTAAAATAATAAGTTTTTCTGGGTTACATCCGCGATCAAATTTAAATGATTTATAGTAACACCCAACAAACCAAAAGAAGCTTATTTTTATACAGTATAATATAGAGTGCATGGTTTATTTATTATATTTGTAAGTGCAGCAACTCAAAGGAAGCAGGTCACTACTCCATGAACCTAAAAGATTTTTTTTCATTCCTTAATATGAAACTTATGTGTATAAGGGAAGGTGTCACGAATCCCCCGCTCCAGTTTTATCTAGAAGAGCAAACTTAAAATGCAAGCATGACCTAATGATCTCTTACTGCTGACAAGTCGCACCATTTTACGGTCTCATTCTTTTTTTTGTTGTTGTTTGGTTTCGGATTCATATTTTTCTTAGCCGTCCAGCATGAACGAGGACCCAGGACATCCACAATAAGAAAACAAGTGGCTCTCTATTTTAGAGGACACAAGGAGGTGAACGGAACGACGCCACACTTTCCCGCAGGCGCCATTCCCGGTCCTGCCTTCTTCACCGCAGTCACGCAGCTGGAAGCGCACAGTTTGGAGCTCTCTGCAGTGGCTGGCACGCCGGAGAGGCAAGCCATCGTGGGTCTGGCTCAACCCACTCCAAAGGTAATCAGCAAGCGTTTGCCGAGTTTCTCTGCAAAAATGAAACATGGCTGTTAAGCACCCAGTAGAAAATAGAGTGTTGGCCAGTTGGAACAATTCAGGATTTTTCGGCCATCCATTTAAATAACGTTTTTGTCTGTCTTTTCAATAAATCGTATGTGTTGCTTATTAGAAAGCCATTTGTATTTGTATGTGAAAAAAGAAGGGAAAACTGTAGTTCATGTCCTTAAATGTGTTTCAAAACAGTACACAAAACTACTTTGTCAAAAGCTTAGTATGGCAATGTTAGGCTGGTTATGAAATGCCGAATTTAATGTACATGGAATGATTGGGTTTAAAGGGATAGCACTAACTGAAATGACCGTTTATGCAATAAAGTTAACTGAAACATATTATAATTTGTAACATTCTGCAATCTTTACCAGAAGTAAGTGTATCTGAATACGAATTATTTCGTCATATACTGCACCATTCTTCTACCAGCGTTGCAAATTTCAGAATATTATCAGTTTAAAATTATACACATTACAGGAATTACACGAATAAGGAGATACGTTCGTGTGTTCAAAGAAAAACAAGAGTGCAAACCTAACTTTATTATATACTAACAGAAAGTTACAAAACGGAACATATGCAGACATATATATACACTGCTACCTACAACCCTCTCCCACTTTTCCACTTATGCACTGAAATAGAATATTAAGTGCAGGCAGCAATGCTGAATGCAATCAACTTCTGTATAAGTCTGTTTTTTGACATTAGTCGGATAAAATATGTAAGTTCGGTGATTTCTGATATTCAGCTCATTCCAGAAAAAACTAAAGGTAGTCTTTATTTAAATTCTGTCGTAGTATCCTCACGAAGTGAACGGAACCCCGATGTACCTCTACGAAGTGGCCACTGAATCCGTCTGCGAGTCTGCTGCAAGGCTGCTATTTATGAGCATCAAGTGGGCAAAAAGCGTACCGGCCTTCTCTACTCTGCCCCTGCAGGACCAGGTAAGCGTGGAAACACCTGAGCTCGATTATCTGGCGGGTGTCGCCTTGCATCCACCGGGATCTCAAACCTTCAGTGCACCACAAGCTGCACTGATGCACCGCCGGGAACGCCGCCAGTCTTTCCGTATTTAGATCATTTAAGCAAGAACAATTTATACCTGTTCGTTATAACTCAAATCTTAAGCACGGTGTAATTTTGCTATAATGTGTGTGCAGTGACCGGAGGAATTGAGGAACAGTTCAAATTAACCCCTTTTCCGCCAGTCTCTTGGAGCTGCGGTATAACTTACCTAGGTTCCAGCAGATTAATGCTTTATCCTTGAATATTCTGCATTTCCCTGGTAGTGGAGGGCATAGCTATGAACCAACAGATTACCTACAAAACAGGGGTGTTCTTGAAATCTGTTCAACTTAACTGCATCTGCATTGTCTGTAATTACACCCACGTGCTTTACTTCTCCAGCTGCACTTCAGCTGCGGTATTCTGAACAGAACACAATACCAGAAATGCCCGACTGTTCGTTTATTTGGTCCTAAAAGTTGCATTAAATATGTTTTGTGTCGTTAACCGCAAGACTTTGACAATTTCATAAGACGTATTTGTATGTTTGTGTGTCGAAAGAAAGCAAAGCACATCTCAAAATGATGTTAAGAACACTTTAATTGGTATGAATCAAAAAGTTTTTATTCGTTCATAAGTATATTGCAATCCTGGGAACAAACTAAAATTAAAGCGTGAATGGGAAACTGGACACGTAGGAAGTATTCAGTAACGTGCACACCAAACGATCGATTCATTGGATCATGTGACTTCTGTGAAACAATCCTGACATCTAGAAATTGACAAGAGTGGACAATGACGAATAAGGAAAGTGGTTTGAATAAAACAAGAATGGAATTACACAAAACCGCCCCTGGCGTAAAAGTAAATTATTGAATGTGGAGATGTAGAACCACAATTAAACATCTCTAAGTATCCCTTTACAATAGTGGAGTTAATAATATGCTCATTCACATTCTGACCTTGTGCCAAGCATGGGATACAATTTTAATTGACATTTTTCATAACGGTTTTTGTTTTCCTGTTGATTTGTGTCTGCAGCTAATTCTGTTAGAAGACGCCTGGAGGGAGCTGTTCGTTTTAGGCATTGCACAATGGGCCATTCCTGTAGATTCGAGTACTCTGTTGGCGGTTTCTGGTAAGATATGCGCGAATGAGCACATAAAAGAAAATGAACACTGCTGTACACTACGCAATTTATGAAAAAAAATTTACATTACAAAGAGTAAGTTGCAAAAAAGAGAAACACCTGATGACCAGCAAATTTAGAGTAAACAATGGCGTTCACTCGTCATGTATAACATCGCATTTAGATGCAAATAATGATATTTTGTTGCAATTATTACAGCTTTTAATTGTTATTTAAATACAACTATCCATATTCATTTCTTGCTCTTTATTTTTTTTTCTTGTGTATTGTACTGTACTCTGTGAGGTATGGTAGAATACATATACTGACGTTCATTTTTTTCTTTTGTTAAAAAAAGGTTTAAATTCAGAGAACACAGACACCCAGAGGCTAAACAAAATCATCTCGGAAATTCAAGCGCTTCAAGAGGTAGTTGCACGCTTCAGACAACTCCGACTCGACGCTACTGAGTTCGCATGTCTCAAGTGTATAGTAACATTCAAAGCTGGTTAGTACAGAATATTATTTAGTCATCTTTTGTTTGTTCTGACTTTTGGGAAAACGTAGAGACTGCCATACAGTTACTTAGTGGCAGGCGCGGCCCAGTGTCGATTAAACTAAGTAATGGTAGCTGTGGTGAAATTTCATATAAAAGTTGAACTGTTGTTGTTTTTACATTTAAGGTCTGTACTGTTGTTGGTTTTATGTCTACATTTTGATTTTATACCAAAACATGAAATTTAAGCATCTGTGATATTATTAATCTGGTCCAAAAGGGCAATGCTCTGTAAACTGTACAACACGTGTGTTACAAATCAATTAAAGAGTGCCCATTTAATTAGTCTATTTAGCTGTATTATTTTTTAAAAAATAAGTTAAACGTGTTTATCAAATGGTCACAGTATTTAAACTTCTTGAATAGGTTCATATCTGCACTCAATGAAGATCACTGTACAAAATTAAACTGCATTGAACTGAATGTCTGTATTTTGCCAAACATTAAAGTTACTTGCACGATTTGGGAGAAAGAGAAAACTTCAGAACATTTCAGTTGAGGTATAGCAGTTTCTGCCACATCAACTTTAACATTAAGAACCTCCGCCTCTGAAAAATCGAGATCGGATTCGCTTGAATGCGCCAAATGGTTGGCCACTGTGTCATAAACCCCAACACGACCTGAATAGGACATACATATCTTCAAGAACGGTGTAAATGCCTCACAATCCTCTGGACTCTTCAGCCTTCGGAGGATCATTCCTTTCGAGATTTACAAACGCATATAAAATTCATAAACAGACAAAGCTTTAAATAACAAATTAGAACCAACATTTACATCTTCGCAAAGCTAACTTTAACTGCCTGAGCCAATTATCTTAATAGAAGGATGCTTAGTCAACTGATACAAATGAATTCAAATACTAGCCGTATTTTCTTCGACAAATAATTAATGCCATTTTAAAATAACGGTGACACGGTGGCTCAGGAGTTTTCCGTGCTGCCTGGGTGCTAAAGTGGGTGGGGGAGCTGTGTAGAATTTGCACGTTTTCCATTTCTCCGCCTGGGTTTTCCTCCAGGTAGTCTGGTTTTCTTTCCACTTCCAAAAGACGTTTATATTAAGAAAATTGGCAACTCTAAATTAACCTGCTGTCTCTGTGTGTTTATGCTGCTATGAACTGGTGCCCGGTAGAGTATAGGCTCTTGCTGCTCCCGATAGTAAGTGCGCTGGTGACCTAATAGTGCTGTAAAATGGATAGATGGAGAGTAGCACACACACTTTGTAATGAGTTAAACTTTCACACAATCTCAAATTTTAAGAAATCAAAGCCTGATCAGCTTAAGGTAAGACGCAGTCCGGCATAGATCAAACGCTTTCACATACCCACACTCGCTGACAGAAGGACAATTGGAATCGCGAATTAGCGTGACACGCGAGTGTTTGAAATGTTGCACTAAGAAGAAACCGCAACCGCGAAAAAAAAAAAAAAGATTTACGCGTGCGCACAACGAGGAAAGCGTAAAAAAAATCTGGAGCTCTACTGCCTCATCGTGCATTGTCCGTAAGCGACCTGTCGTTGGCTGAACTTAAAGAGCGATCATGTACCTTAAGGGTGCTGCAATAGAGGTGATAACAGCATAACTCTTGTAACAGTCACAATAGATTTCAAGATGAAAAATCAGTACCTTTAATTAACACAACTGAAAAGTTGACCAAATGAGTATTTCAAAAGCTGTCATATGCGATATGCACTTTTGTTGAAACTGTTGTGATCTCCAAATAACTGCTGATTGTTTGAAGGTCGTCACGAAAGGATTCTTAAAACATTTTGGTTCAAAAATATATAACCTTCTCAATGGCTGTTTATTTGTACGGTCAGTCAAATAGCATTCCATTTTAGTACCCGCTTAATTTATTTCAGGGTACTCGTTCACAGGAATCGAAACAACCACCAACAAGGAGGCAGTCCCTCGCAGGGCACGCTCACGCACAACTGGGACAGTTTAGACTTGAAGGAAGTCTATGAGGAGAAAATTCCTGTACACGCGGAGATAACGTGCAAACTTGCAACAGATCGTGGCTGCATTTTTAAACATAACGGTTCAATAATGGCATTTCGCTGGGTTTTGTGGTTCCTCGATGAGTCATTGCTTGACAGAGAACAATTTCATTAGGTTTCATTGTATAATAAATTGGTTATTGACCTTTATGCAAGCTTTCGCGGCAACTCAGGCCCCTTCTTCTGGCAAGATGTAAGATGTTGCCTCGAAAGCTTGCATATTGTAATCTTTTTAGTTAGCCAATAAAAGGTGTCATTTTGCTTGGCTTTTCTCTACATTCATAATGGCTAACACGGTACAACACCCTAGTACTACTTATTTACCTTTAAAAATGTTCATACTACATTTATTGTTTAATGGACTACCTAGTGGGATACTAATAGACCAAGAAAACCTGAACTTAGCTTATGTTAGTGTATGTATCCAGAGTCATTTTAAAATTACAAACCCATTGGTAGTTCACAAGTCTGTTATCATCTATTCATGGCTAATTATGGAATCTGTTAAAAGGGTCTTTATGGAACCTTATTGGTTCTTTTGAAATCCAAAAATAATTTCCTTAAGGCATCAAGAGTCACTCTGGCACCTTTATTCTTAACTGTGTAGGAGCAAGATTCAACTTAGTATGCTCAATCAAAACTTAAGTTTTTAAATTACTGAAAATGTCTCGTAGTAACAAATTCTTTCAACTGAATGTTAAATGGAGCAACTACTTTGGCCTGTTTGTATTTAAATTATTTAAAGAAGTGGAACTATGCAACCCGATAAAAAGGCAGTATTTACAATATTGCCATCTGTCCATTGTTAACCGCTTATCCTGACTCGGGGCAGAACAGTCAAAATGATCATTCTTTTTACGGTGTGTCTTTAGTATTCTTGTATTGTTCATTTCTACGTTTGATTAATCGTAGACTGTGATACCTATGACCTGATAAGTCGAGTTTCTTTAAAGTAAAATCATGTTGCACTTCGTTTTTCCAGTGCCTTGCACTCACAGCGGGTCTGAGCTAAGAAGTTTTCGCAATGCGGCGGCCATTGCCTCGCTACAGGACGAAGCCCAGCTTACTCTCAACAGTTACATACACACCAGGTAAGAGAGACACCTTCTTTGATAAGAATTGTACAGGTATTAAAAGTGTCTCTTTGACTATTTAAAATAGATGTATAGCTATGGTTATTTTAATATTTAGAGTGTCACATCAAACATTTTCATGTAAAAAGTTTAAACCAGCCATGTTAACAGCATAATTAAGACGTTATCCACTTAACCGTGAACACTCCTCCATTATTTCGAATGCGAACGTAAATGCAGACGATTGTTTTGTATTAACAATAGGGTTGATTGCTTATATACGCGTGTTGTTGAGTTTTCAACCATTCCTTTAACATATGTGTGTGCATTTTGTACTACAATTTCAGATACCCAACTCAGCCATGCAGATTTGGAAAACTCTTGCTACTTCTGCCAGCGTTAAGATCGGTGAGTCCATCCACGATCGAAGAAGTGTTTTTTAAGAAGACGATAGGCAACGTGCCCATCACTCGGCTTCTTTCTGACATGTACAAATCCAGTGACATCTGAGAGGCCAACGCTTCATGTGAACTCTTCTCAAAGACTGAACGTCGAAAGGAAAGCAGGGATTTAATATTGTCTATTCTAAAGGACATTTGTCATTCTATGCTGTCAGAAATGTCGGTAAAGGAAAGTAAATGGTTTAAGAGTACATGAAAACTCTTCTGCTCGTAATATCCAAGAAAAAAAGGAGTTTACATTTCAGTAAGGCTTTCTATTACTCGCGCCTGGAATTCCGTTTTAATTAGTCTGAAAAACACTATTGATAAAGGAGTCAGCGACGAAACCGATCTGGTTCAATTTTAGAAATATGGAAAGTCTTTTCTTTTTTGTACTCAGCAGTACCTTTTTAGCACTGTCTTTATCCTCGCCAAATGTAAATGCATCATATCAGTTATTTTCGTTGAATGACAAGACAACCTGCCACGTAAAATAACAGCGTTCTGAGCATTACATCCAGCCTAAACATGCTCCACAAATAAGATCTGTTGCCGACTGATATGCGTGGACGTTAATGTAATGCTATTTGCTTTACGCGCACTTAACTGCTATTTACAATACGTATAAGCTTTATGTTTATCTGCGTTTGCTGAGCGCAAGTCAACTTTACACAGCAGAGGAAGCCAAATACACAGAAAAACAGACGCAGTCCGGTCGCTGTCCCCGACGTCAGTGCTGAAATTGAAATCGCTCCGAAAAGCAACACAGATCACCTGAAGGGAAAGAAATCAATGCGTTGGAGCAGCATTTCGAGGCAATTTCAATGGAGTGGACAGAAGAAAAAGTTGTACAGCTCTTAGTGCCTTCGATCAGTGCTTGACAGGTTCAGTCCTCAATTTAAGACTGGGCCGCTTAAGCTGTTGTAAATAAATCAGTTTCATTTAATGCCATCTTTGCGTTGTGGCGGCTTGAAAACGGTTGCTTTGTTTAAGTAAATATACTAGCACTGAGAAATACAGCACTTGGGATTTTATAGGGTGTATACTTTTTTTGTTGTAAAAAGTGAAGTAATACCTGATTGTGGAACTTGTTCTGATCAACATGTTTAGAATAAAACGATTTGAATTGAATTAAACTATTGTCATTTTTTGGATCTTCCAAAACAGACGTCGTATTTCATACATTGAAAGTTACACTAGAAGCAATATTATACTCACCACAGTTTTACACTGGTCACAGAAATAAATAGAATATAACAGAAGAAATAAATAAATTGTTAAGTCTTTTAAAACCAAGTGTTATTAAAGCAATTGAGAGATTGCATTGTAGACTTACATTTCAGCAATAAACCGTTTATTATTATGTAAATATCCGTGGGTATATAAAAATACAATAGTTCATCCAACTATACTTTTCCAAAGTTCAAATTCTTCACATCCTATTACAAGTTGATAGAGTCTCAGGTCTTATCTTGGAAACACATGACCTGCAGATACCATATGTCACATTGAAAACAACCTGGAGCTGGAAACTAAATTACATTCCTTATTTGATAACAGAACGTTTTTGTTTATGGCTTTCTGGCTTTGTTTTAGGATTTTGTGTATTTTTCCCCTGCTCAGTGAGTGCTCCTCATGTTCATTTTACCCTTTACTATCATTTAAATTAATTTTGATGATTTATTAAAGACAGTTGTAAGCGATTTTATGTTAAATCACAAAGATGTATACAGTTACACAATGAAGTAAGTGATGGTTAAGGTGAAAAATTTATTTATATTTACTTTTTTGTTACATTTCCATTAGCTGCCGAAAATAATAGGGTCTGACCAGAACCCAGAACAAAATGGCAGACTTTATTAGGGCAGAATTAAGATTTAAGGGCTCTGTGCATTAAATTACACTCTTCACTAAACTACTTGTTATTCTGTTTATTTTGTGTACAACGTGAATACATTTTCAAGTGCCCAAACATGAAAAAAATCAGTAGTGAATTTTTCTTTTAAGAAAGACTATAATAGAAGCGTTAAGCCACTTTCAAGAACCAGAAGGTTTTTGACCATCTCAGCCTCTCTCTCCCACTCATATTAATATTCTTCATTCATTAAAATAAAAACAAGAAACTTTATTTATAACATCTGTTCTGTTCTATTATATAGAGATATTGTTTAAGAGTTTCTAAAGCTGGAGCATAAGCAGATAAAGTTATTTAGAATAGTCACAAAGTGAATCTTTAATAGGGAGTGAAGTTTGTAATTGAGTTCTAAAGTTGTCAGTGAAAAGTGCTATAGATTAAATTGAAATGTACAGCCCAGAAGCTTTAAAAAAACACATTCAATATTTCTAGATTAAATAGTAGTTATTATAAAATGTTAGGGTTAGAAATACTTGACATGCTATCATTAATAAAACATGTAAAAAAAATCTCATAAACAATATACAGTTCACAGTGGATTTTTATAGTTTCTTGGACCAGCAATTGTGTATGAGTTAACAAGTATAATGACAGAAAGTAATTATACTCCATGAAATACTTAAGACTTTAGTCTATAATGAAATTCTGAATAAATTAGCAATATTAGCTATTCTACAATCTCTTGTGAATTAGTGTTAAATACATTTAGCTGTAATCTTGAAAAGACAATTCTAAAGTAATATAATTAAATTAGTTTGTAGAGTATGTTGTCATGTGCCTTTTCAAATACATTTATGGTCATGCAACACCTTTTATATTTATAGTAGTTTAAAAGGCATTTTTAGGAATTTGGATCTAGATGATAGAAATGCACATAAATAAATGCTGTCTGTGAGCATGTGATCTCCACTTATTTATCTCCCCTTGATTAAGCTAAAAAATCACCACCTTCAAAACATCTCTTTAGCGTAATATGTTTACATGAAGAATTTTTGTTGGAAGCTAAAGTATTATTTGTGAAATCATTAAAGATTTAAGCTGCTTTCAAATAATCAGACTATTGTCAAGTAGAAATCACAATATTGGCCTATTTAAATGCCAAGGCTCCTTACTCCACAGCAGTATTTCTCTGTTCTAAAGACAACTTCTGACTTCGTTACATCACTGGCTGTTGTTCTCTAATACTGATCCAGGTTCAGATTCTGAAGCATTTTTGCTCTGAAGAAAAAAGTGAAGAAGAAAGCTAGCAACTCCAAGGGCAGGGCATTTATTAATTCACAAAATTCAGTTTCAATTTTCAAACTTTCTACATTATATTATTACCAGTCTTCTGTATTAGGTAAGTAAGACATTTAGATCATTCAGAGAACCCGAGTATTAATAGTACACTACAAACCCTAGACAAAACCTGAAATTGCCTCTGCAGCCAAGGTTAGTGTGTGATTGTGCATGATGAACTTTAACCTATAAATTACTTTTTTTGTGCATGATGAACTTTAACCTATAAATGACTTTTTTTATTCAGAATTAACATCTTTTGAGATTAATAGTCTGTTAGCGTGGAAATTATTTGTACAAGATGTTCAGGTGTTGCTACTAGGTCATAGAAAAAATGACACTGTCATTAGTACAAGGTACTATAGGCATTTAGAAAGGAATCTATCCACCAGTCACAGGAAAGTGGTCAAAGCTCCACATAGCCAAATGTTAGGACACAGCATTGCCAGCGTAAACTAACAATGCTGATTGCAGTATTTTCCTTAGCAGATGCAATGTAAAGGATTTGGCAGAGACTCTTAGTCGTTTTCATTGTACTTAGGAAACTCACATCTCCAAGATTCTCAATTAGCCCATCTTCCCTAGAATAGGATGTTATGACTTACTAGAAAGAACTTTTAAAGGACTTACAGATGACACATAGTAACAGTAACAAGCAAAATATCAATACTGAAATGTAAATCTTATCTTTTACCAAAACTTTAACAGTAACTAAAATCAAACTCAGGACTTAGCACCAGAAAGGGTTCTTAACAATAAGACAAAACTGAGAAGCAAACCACACATTAGCAAGAGTTTCGCTTATTTCCCCAAACTAATTAGGAAAAGCGCAACCACTGACTTTTATAACATTGAGTAAATGATGTCACATGTTGCATACTATCCTTGCAGAGCAACACCCTGACAACTATAAACAAAAGGAGTCACAAAAAATCAATGTACATAAATAAACAGTAATGGCAATGCAGTAAGACATGATTGATTTTTAACTTGGTGAAAAATATTCTAAATCTAAAAACAAATACTATATTCACATTCGGCAATACACAAACCACAAATCAGACCCAAATTAACTATAAAAGGTTGCAGGAAACATCACAAAAAATTAATTCATAACAAAGCCCCCTGTTTAGGAGGCAATCTACAAATAAATGCATTTTGCTTACTTGTAAAATGAGCAAGAAAAAAAGACAGCAGCTAAGGGGTTTGAAGATTATAATAGTGTAGCCAAGATTTATCCTCAAGTCCATAATTTTGACAACAAAGTAAATACTCCACATGAAATCCTCAGCAATGAGAATCTTTAAGATATACTGTACCACTGTACCATCAACTTGAACAAGGGAAATTAAGGAATTGTGTGTATATTATGGATTATAACAGTGTTAACCACTATCTCACAACTCAATTTTGGGACACGGGCTTCCACCAGTGGGTGGCGAGTTGCTATTGTTTGTAATGGTAGTGGGTTGTGGTGTGGGTTGTGATGGGTTGCTGCTCTATTGATTACACTCAATCCTCCACCACCCTGATGATCGCACTCTATTAACTTTAAAACTCCCCTGTCCCACCGACTCAGATGATTGCACCAAAATCATCAAGGGGGAACCCTCCATCCCCTTGGTGCATATTAAAGACACTTATATGGGCACAAACTGGATTGTGACACCAGAAAAGGTTAAGAAACTCTGAACTATAATGTATAAGGTTCAACCTAGAGATGGGTAATGTATGTTCAACTGAAATGAACAGGACATACCAGACTATAAGATACTGGACTAACTGTTTAACTAACAGCATAAGGTCCAATAAATATTGGTACTAATTATGAGTATAGAACCCTCAGGGGAGTGTCTCACTTAACAAGCCACATGTTCAGCTGAACCATGAACTCAGAGGCAGGATTTCAATTTGCAGAGATTTCTGCTGTCTTAAGGTTCTTTTGCATTAGCTGTCACATATCATGGAGTGTGAGGTATCCTGTTACACTAGGAACCAACGAAGCAATGGAAGGTAACTCAGTCATGAAGACTTTGAATTCATACAAAAACTCTAGCAGGTGCATTTTTAGTACAGAGTAGTACATCGACATTGTAAGCATATTCACTGATTTACGATATCTCTCTCCAGTTATTTTGACAATCATCCACAATGCAAAAGAGATATTTTTCAAGGTTTCTATTGAACCTTTCTGTCTGCCCATTAGCTTCCAGATGGTACCACAAAGTGAGATTAATGTCACATCCAATACAGTTGCAGAAAACTGACACATTCTTGGGATGATTTGAGAACCCGTCTGAAATTATTGAAGTTGGGAAACCATGTAAATTAACCAACTCTTTAATGAAATTATTAGTTAATTCACAATTTATAAGTAATTGTTTAGAGAGACAAAAAGTGTTCAAAAACCTATCAGCCACCATAAGGATTGCACTGCAATTATGAGAAGGGAGATCAGTAAGATAATGGTTTCCCAAGGATGAAGAATGTGCCTATTCTAAAACTGCACTGCATAATTCAGGTAGAATACAGCATTTCTCTGATGGGATTTTGTTAGGTTCAGTAAATTACTTTTCAGGACGTATTAATAGGGTTAGGTTCAGATGTAGCTTCATCTGGGCCATATAAGATGGACATGGCAATTATGTCCATTATTATATGATTTACTTTGCCATTCTTATCCCCAGCTTGATAAGAGATTATAAAATTAAAACACTTAAAGAATAATGCCCATCTGGCCTGTCTGCAATATAATTTCTAGGCACTTTTGATATACATTACATTTTTAATGATCCGTGAAAATAATAAATGCACACATGGCTCTTTCCAGCCAAAGTGCCATTCTTCTAAAGCTAATGTTATGGTCAACAATTCATGAGTCCCTACCTCATAATGTTGTTCTGCTAGAGTTAACGTTAGATAGAAATAAGCGCATGTTTTGAGTCTGTATATTGAAATTTTTTGACAACACTGCACCTACACCAATCCTAGACACATCTTCCCCGTCTATAAACTGCAATGAGATGTCAGGAAGTCTACACACTGGAGCTGAAGTGAATAACATTTTCAGATGGTTAAACACCTGCTCTGCTTCAGAGGACCAGTAGAATCTTTTGTTAAGGATGTAACAGAAAAAATTCCAGAACTTAAGTTTGTAATAAAATAATGGTAGTAAATAGCAAACCCTACAAATTTCTTCATTTGCTTCAGTCTTTCCTGGGGCTTTTCAATTAAGAATGGCTAAAACTTTAGAACAATCCATAGCCAATTTCCTTATGAGCAATCTCATAATCTAAAAATAACACCTTATCCTGGTGACATTCACATTTTTATAATTTCACAAATTAAACTATACCCCCTTAAGAACTGTAACACCTCTCTAATATGTTGGGCATGGGATAGTACACTTTTAGAAAATATTAAGGTGTCATCTATATTCACTAGGCCATAGACTCCCAAGATGTCTCAAAATATATTGTTTATGAAGGCTTGGAAAAAAAAATAACCCAGCCACAGGGGCTGCACAAACCAGTTTGTTTCTTTGTGCCGGTCCCAAGCCCGGATAAACGGGGAGGGTTTTGTCAGGAAGGGCATCCAGTGTAAAAATTTTGCCAAATCAATATGCAGACAACAATACAAATTTCCATACCGGATCGGTCAAGCCCCGGGTCAACAACAACCGCCACCAGTACTGTTAGCCAACAGGGTGCTGGTGGAAATTGGGCTACTGTTGGCCAAAAAAGAAGGAGAAGAAGAGGGAGGAGACATGTCTGGAGGCAGGAGGAGAGGAGGAAGGTAAAGAGAGTGGAACTGAGGGTAGGAACTTCATATGATGGAGAGAAGGAAGGCTGATATATTGTGCCTGCAAGAGACTAAATGAAAGGGGAGTAAGGCCAGGTGGATCAGAGGTGGATTCAAATTGTTCTATCATGGTGTGGATGGGAGGAGAAATGGGGTAGGAGTTATTCTGAAGGAACAGTATGTCAAGAGTGTTTTGGAGGTGAAAAGAGTGTCAGGCAGAGTAATGATTATGAAGCTGGAAATTGGAGGTGTTATGATGAATGTTGTTAGTGCATATGTACCACAAGTTGGGTGTGCAATGGATGAGAAAGAAGATTTTTGGAGTGAGTTGGATGAAGTGATGAACAGTGTGCCCAAGGGACAGAAAGTGGTGATTGGATCAGATATTAATGAACATGTTGGTGAAGGGAACAGAGGAAATGAGGAGGTGATGGGTAGGTATGGTGTCAAAGAGAGGAACGAAGAAGGTCAGAGGATAGTGAATTTTGCCAAAAGGATGGACATGACTGTGGTGAATACATATTTTAAGAAGAGGGAGGAACACAGGGTTACGTACAAGAGTAGAGGAAGATGCACACAGGTAGATTACATCCTATGCAGAAGAGTGAATCTGAAGGAGATTGTAGACTGCAAAGTAGTGGCAGGGGAAAGTGTAGTTAAGCAGTATAGGATGGTGGTCTGTAGGATGACGTTGGAGATCAAGAAGAGAAAGAGAGTGAGGGCAGAGCCAAGGATCAAATGGTGGAAGTTGAAAAAGGAAGACTGCAAGGTTGAGTTTAGGGAGGAGGTGAGACAGGCACTGGGTGGTAATGAAGAGTTACCAGACAGTTGGGAAACTACAGCAGATGTAGTAAGGGTGACAGCAAGAAGGGTGCTTGGCGTGACATCTGGACAGAGGAAGGAGGAAAAGGAAACCTGGTGGTGGAATGGGGAAGTACAGAAGAGTATACAGAGTAAGAGGATAGCAAAGAAGAAGTGGGATAGTCAGAAAGATGCAGAAAGTAGACAAGAGTACAAGGAGATAAGGCGCAAGGTGAAGAGAGAGGTGGCTAAGGCCAATGAAAAGGCATATGATGAGTTGTATGAGAGGTTGGACACTATGGAGGGAGAAAAGGACTTGTACCGATTGTCTAGACAGAAGGACCGAGCTGGGAAAGATGTGCAGCAGGTTAGGGTGATAAAGCATAAAGATGGAAACATACTCACAAGCAAGGAGAGTCAGTTGAGCAGATGGAATGAGTACTTTGAGAGGCTGATGAATAAAGAGAACGAGAGAGAGAAGAGTTTGGATGATGTGGAGATAGTGAATCAGGAAGTGCAACGGATTAGAAAGGAGAAAGTAAGGACAGCTATGAAGAAGATGAAAAATGGAAAGGCCGTTGGTCCAGATGACATACCTGTGGAAGCATGGAGGTGTTTAGGAAAGATGGCAGTGGAGTTTTTAACCAGATTGTTTAATGGAATCTTGGAAAGTGAAAGGATGCCTGAGGAGCGGAGAAGAAGTGTACTGGTGCTGATATTTAAGAATAAGGGGGATGTGCAGGACTGTAGTAACTACAGGGGGATAAAATTAATGAGCCACAGCATTAAGTTATGGGAAAGAATAGTGGAAGCTAGGTTAAGAAGTGAGGTGATGATTAGTGAGCAGCAGTATGGTTTCATGCCAAGAAAGAGCACCACAGATGCGATGTTTGCTCTGAGGGTGTTGATGGTGTGAGATATGGCCGGCCATTCATCCCGACCAACACTCCCAGGCCGCCAGATGGAGCCCTCCTTGCAGCATGCAGATGCCCTGAATGCCAGCAGGGAATTATGGACAGTGGACTTTTAATGTACAGCCCTGCTGGATACCATGGGGCCGCCAGGAGTCGCTGCAAGGAGGCCCAGAGACTATTATGTGCCCTATAACCTGGAAGTGCGTCTTAGTCACAGCGACAGAGGGAATGACGTACTTCCGGGATGAAAAAGAAGAGTTTTGATCTGACCCGGAAGTGCTAGGAAGTCACATGGACTGAGGGTTCAGAAGCACTTCCGGGTCAAGGACTATAAAAGGACTGTGGGAGATCCCAGACGTTGAACTGAGCTGGGTGGATGGGTGGCAACGCGTCTGGGAGAGTGGAGGATTATTGATTATTGTTTATTATTGAGTATTGTGGAGTGGAGGGTGCTTTGTGCACATTATTATTATTAATAAAGTCATTTTGGACTTTTATCTGGTGTCTGGCGTAATGTTCGAGGGTTCAAGGGAGCGAGAGCGCCCCAATCTGTCACAATGGAGAAGTATAGAGAAGGCCAGAAGGAGCTGAATTGCGTCCTTGTGGACCTGGAGAAAGCATATTAGAGGGTGCCTCAAGAGGAGTTGTGGTATTGTATGAGGAAGTCGGGAGTGGCAGAAAAGTATGTAAGAGTTGTACAGGATATGTACGAGGGAAGTGTGACCGTGGTGATGTCTGTGGTAGGAGTGACGAATGCATTCAAGGAGGAGGTGGGATTACATCAGGGATCGGCTCTGAGCCCTTTCTTATTTGCAATGGTGATGGACAGGCTGACAGGCGAGATTAGACAGGTGTCCCCGTGAACTATGATGTTTGCTGATGATATTGTGATCTGTAGCGATAGTAGGGAGCAGGTTGAGGAGACCCTGGAGAGGTGGAGATATGCTCTAGAGAGGAGAGGAATGAAGGTCAGTAGGAACAAGACAGAATACATGTGTGTAAATGAGTGGGAGGTCAGTGGAATGGTGAGGATGCAAGAAGTAAAGTTGGCGAAGGTGGATGAGTTTAAATACTTGGGATTGACAGTACAGGGCAATGGGGATTGTGGAAGAGAGGTGAAAAAGAGAGTGCAGGCAGAGTGGAATGGGTGGAGAAGAGTGTCAGGAGTAATCTGTGACAGACTGATATCAGCAAGAGTGAAAGGGAAGGTCTACAGGACGGTAGTGAGACCAGCTATGGACGGTTGGGAGACAAAGTCGGAGAGGCGAGATTGCGTTGGTTTGAACATGTGCAGAGGAGAGATGCTTATACTGGGAGAAGGATACTAAGGATAGAGTTGCCAGGGAAGAGAAAAAGAGGAAGGTCTAAGAGAAGGTTTATGGATGTGGTGATGGAGGACATGCAGGTGATGGGTGTAACAGAACAAGATGCAGAGGACAGAACGATATGGAAAAAATGATCTGCTGTGGCAACCCCTAGCGGGAGCAGCCGAAAGAAGAAGAAGAAGAAGAAGAAGAAGAAGATGAAGGCTTGGAAAATGGTGGGAGCATTAGGCAAACCATATGGCATGACACAATATTCATAATGGTCACTGATGGTGTTAAATACTGCCTTCCGTTCATTGTCCATCTCTGATATGAATTAAAATTTTTGGTTCTCCAAAGGTCAAAATTTGTAAATACCGTCGACCGTGTGACCTGATTCAATAGTGAACAGATGAAAGGAAAAGGGTAGTTATTTTTCATGGTTATCCAATTAAGTTCCTAGTAATTAATACATAGTCTTAATCCACCATCCTTTTCCTCCACCTTAGAGGACTGCTTGAGGATCTAATAAAACCATCAATACTGAAAAGTCAATTACAGTGTATCTTTCATCAAAGCCCTAAAAGTAATCAAAATCAAAAGTTTGTAGCATAAAGATTCTGTAACAATAAGATTAAACTGAAAGATGAGATCTTTACTTTGAAAGGTAATACTTTAACAATAAGATGAAAATACAAAGCAAAAAACACACTAGCCAGTGGTTTTGTTTATTTCTGTAAACTCAGATAATGAGGAAATGCATAACAATGACTTTTATACAGTCACGCAACTGATGTTAAATATTGCACAGTTCTGGATAACTTTGTATAGCAACTTACAGTGGAACCTTGGTTTGCGAGTAACTTGGTTTACGAGTGTTTTGCAAGACGAGCTAAAATTTTTAATAAATTTTGACTTGATAAATGAGCGAGGTCTTGCAGTACGAGTAGTATGTATACGCTTTGTTTGCTGAACGTCATGTGATCACAACTGAGCTGATGGTTCTTCTCTCTCTCTCTCACTGCGGGATTGTGGGCAATCGCCTCCTATTCTCTGTCTGAGTCGGCGTGCCTCACTCATATAGTCAACATCTGTATGAGCGTATACTGTTTACTACAGCATTGTGACTGTGTGTGTGTGTATGCGTGTGTGCGTGCGTGTGTGCTGTGATGTGTGAGTCCCCGTCTTGCACCCCAAAACACGAATCTGAGTCTCAGTACTTTAGCAACACCAGCTTTATTCAGCTTGAAACAGCAACAGCGCGGTTATTTATTGTAGCGGGATCTGCCACTCTCCTATACACAGACACAGCAGTCAAGCAGGGCCGTGGCCAAGTAGTACTGTGCCCTGCGCATTTATAATATTCCTTCTTCCTTGTATCACCCATCGATGGCAGGCGCTTATAGCATGTTCGAAATCTTTTCGGATTCGCTTTTACGGCGAACTGCTACAGCGCTGGGAGACTGCGATTGCTTATGGACGCTCTTCCACGTGTCGTCTCGTTGGGTGAAATCCCACAAGAGTTTAGAAACTCACTTACACCAGCCAGGATTCTTTTCAAAGGTAAAGTGCAGGTTAATTTTTTTTATGTATTTTTACTTTATATTTTGTATTAATCATTTTTATATGAATAGTTTTGGGTTGTGGAATGAATTATTTCTTATGGGGAAATTCACTTTGATATATGAGTGCTTTGGACTACGACCACATTTCCGGAACGAACTATGCTTGCAAACCGAGGTTCCACTGTATTTCTAAACTTTATAATTCACTGGTTAGATCTCACCTGGAGTTCTGTGTACAGTTTTGTTCTCCACGCTACAAAAGGATATAGAACCACTGGAAAAATCCAAAGAAGAGTGACTAGGCTGATTCCAGGGCTACAGGGAATGAATTATGAGGAAAGATAAGAGCTGTTTAAGCAAAAGAAGATTAAGAGGAGACATGATTGAAGTGTTTATAATTATGAAGGGAATTAGTACAGAGGATTGAGAGTGTTATTTTAAAATTAGTTCATCAAGAACACAGGGACATAGTTGGAAGCTTGTTAAGGCTAAATTTTGCACAAACATTAGGAAATTATTCTTCACACAAAGAACCATAGACACATGAAATAGGTTACCAGGTAGCATGGTAAATAGTAGGACTTTAGGGATATTCAATAATTAACCTGATTTTTTTTTTGTAAGAATTAAGTTGATAGCACTGGTGAGTTTTGTTGTGCTGAATAGACTGTTCTCATCTAGACTGTTGTAATATTCTAATATTCCAACACCCTTTCAACAGTAAACAAAAAAAGTCATAAAATGGCTACATATATAGATTCTAATGACTTGGAATGACTTAGAATTTTTCTTGAAAATCATCAGGAGATGAAGCATAGTTGAAAAACCAAGCCAAAGTTGTAACCAAAAGTCTAATAATCTGTTATCAAGTGTATAAATGCTAACCAAAAATCAAAGACCTAAATACCAAAAGCAAGTTCTTAAACTAAGAAAAAACGTTTTTAACACAAGCATCAGACAACCACAACATTTTTAAGTCTTGGGTACTCTAGGAATGCATGCACTCATCTTTATAGCATTGTTCTGATGGCATAACACTGCGCATTCCTGAGTGGGTTTAGGATCGGTCCAAAATGGTGGTGCCCATAATAAAACAAAATCACAAAATGACAAATATTTCTCATTGCTTCAGATTGCCATAAAATGAAAAACTGTTATAAAATGTTATTAAAAATGAAATGTAATTTTTGGATTCCTTAATATTCCAAACTCCTAAATAGATGCATATTTTATATTATGTAAAATAGATTAAAAAAAGCCAAATAAAATTAATTAAAATACTAAATCGTAACATAGGTACGACAATGTGGGAAAACATTAATGATTTTTAGCTTTGTATAACATATTCTGAATCTACAAACAAGCACTAGATTTGTGTTCTCCAATGTACAAAACCACAAACAAACACAAAAAGTATATCAAAATAAAAAATAAATGTACAAGATCACAGAAAACATCACAAAAATTACAAAATATAACCAGTTTATAATATAGGATATGCATCAAAATGAAAAGCCTAGGAAAACACACTAAAGACATTACATAGTCACCAGGGGCCTCATGCATAACGGCGTGCGTAGAATTCACACTAAAACATGTCATACGGACAAAAGCGGAAATGTTCGTACACACAAAAAAATACAGATGCATAAATCTGTGCATTCGCCAACTTTCACATTCTTCCTCTCCATAAATCCCGGTCAGCGTAAAAAGTAACGCACGTGCACGCGCCTGCTGCCACTCCCCAAACTCCTCCCACAATTATGCCTCTTTGAATATGAAAATCAATATAAATAGCCCTTAAGCTCAGCGGTCTGTGAAAAGGCAATGGCAAAAGCACTGGGGAAATAGAAGAATTTCAGCGAATACCAAGTGGAGGCAAAGAAACAACAACAACAACAACATTTATTTATATAGCACATTTTCATACAAAAAGTAGCTCAAAGTGCTTTACATAATGGAGAGAAGAAAAATAAAAGACAAAATAAGAAATTAAAATAAGACAACATTAATTAACATAGAAAGGAGTAAGGTCCGATGGCCAGGGTGGACAGAAAAAACAAAAAAAAACTCCAGAAGGCTGGAGAAAAAAATAAAATCTGTAGGGGTTCCAGGCCACGAGACCGCCCAGTCCCCTTTGGGCATTCTACCTAACATAAATGAAATAGTCCTCTTTGTAGTTCGGGTTTTTCACGGAGTCACTTGATGCTGATGGTCATGCAGACTTCTGGCTTTTAATCCATCCATCATTGTTGGAACATCATGGTGCTTTGGGTAGATGGTGGTGGCGCACGCCACCACCAACAGGACACCGGAAAAGGAAACAGAAGAGAGAGTAGGGGTTAGTACAGATTTTGAATGAATAGTTATTATAATGAATTAGATATACAGAGTATCAGGATTAAATTACAGTGAAGTTATGAGAAGGCCATGTTAAAATAATGTGTTTTCAGTAGTTTTTTAAAGTGCTCCACTGTATTAGCCTGGCGAATTCCTACTGGCAGGCTATTCCAGATTTTAGGTGCATAACAGCAGAAGGCCGCCTCACCACTTCTTTTAAGTTTTGCTCTTGGAATTCTAAGGAGACACTCAGTTGAGGATCTGAGGTTACGATTTGGAATATAAGATGTCAGACATTCCGATATATAAGCCGTTGCGAGATTATTTAAAGCTTTATAAACCATAAGCAGAATTTTAAAGTCAATTCTGAATGACACAGGTAACCAGTGTAGTGACATCAAAACTGGAGAAATGTGTTCGGATTTTCTTTTCCTGGTAAGGATTCTAGCAGCTGCATTCTGCACTAGTTGCAAACGATTGATGTCTTTTTTGGGTAGTCCTGAGAGGAGTGCATTACAGTAATCTAGCCGACTGAAAACAAACGCATGAACTAATTTCTCTGCATCTTTCGATGATATAAGAGGTCTAACTTTTGCTATGTTTCTTAGGTGAAAAAATGCTGTCCTAGTGATCTGATTAATATGCGATTTAAAATTCAGATTACAATCAACGGTTACCCCTAAGCTTTTTACCTCCGATTTGACTTTTAATCCTAATGCATCCAGTTTATTTCTAATAGCCTCATTGTATCCATTATTGCCAATCACTAAGATTTCGTTTTTTTCTTTATTTAATTTGAGAAAGTTACTATTCATCCATTCTGAGATACAAGTTAGACATTGTGTTAGCGAATCAAGAGATTTGGGGTCATCGGGTGCTATTGATAAATACAGCTGTGTGTCATCAGAAAAACGTACTACTTGTTGGTTTAAACAGTGCTATAAACAACAAAAGGAAGTTGATCGAGTGACATAAGAGTTGTCAGATATCAAAGTCGCTGTGAAAAGACGAGTCGTAGCCCACCTTCTGAGTGTCATATGGAAGCTTATTAGGTTACAGAGAAAAGAAAAAAAATAGGGACACATTGGGAAAAAAGCTCGAAATGTCAACTTTAATCTCGAAACTTCCACTTTAACCACATAGTTTATTTCGTCATTAAAGTAGAACATCATAAACTTCATCTTAAAATCATTTAATTTACTAGTTTCTCAAATCCCATCGTAACTAAAGTAGCACATTAAATGCTTTGTTTTGTATGTGTTCTTCTATGTGCTCTATGTGTGTGTGTGTGTAAACGAACTTTCTCTTCCTCTGACAGGACATAGAATCCATTACATTCGTGATATTACAGCTCTCTGAATAATTTAAATACTGAGATGTATACTTGTTATCATTTTTGTGATGATAGGAATTAAAGCATGTATTAAACATGGGAACATGGTGGCGCAGTGATTGTTTCTGCCTCCCGCAAGATACTTGCTGCACCGTGCATGACCTTCGATAAAATAATTAATTGCAGCATTACTGTCTCTTTTAAACGTACTAACCTCCAATTCCTGTCCTTCATTTTCTTTCTCCAAATACCCAATTGCCACACAATCAGCTCTGTAATAGACGTTAAGCCATCTGTAAGCTGAGAATGCAGATTCTTTAAAACTTTTAAGGAACATTGAATATCTTCGTAGTACATGTTTAATTATTCTATCCATCTATCCTTCCAGTGTCGCACCAGCCCCAGCATGAGGCAGGAACAATCCGTGAACGGAGCGCCAGCTCCTTGCTAGCAATGCGACACCGTGTCCTGACATGTTTAATTATTAACAATATAGATTATTTAAATGAAGTTAAAGTTTTATCTGTATAATATAATAAACATATTTTGCTGCATTTCATCTTAAAAATGATATCATATGTATTGCGCTTTACAAAGTGGCTCAGGTTATGCAATATTATAACCGTATCGCAAGTTTACAGTGAGGTGATTGTACTTATAAATACAAACAGTTCTACAAGGAGCACTTGATAGACTGATTGATTGTGTTTATAGTTCTTGGGATGAAACTGTTTCTGAACCGCGAGGTCAGTACAGGAAAGGCTCTGAAGTATTTGCTGCGTGAGAGCAGTTCAAATAGGCAGCATAGCTGAGGCAGCATGGCTGAGGCAGCGAGTGCTAGATGCTGTATACCAATAATTCTCTTTCCGATCAGCTGCTTGAGAGCTGTGATTCCACACTCAGATACAGTGATATAAATACTCCGAGTGGTGCAGTGAGAGTAATATTGAAAAAAATGATCCGCTGTGACAACCCCTAACGGGAGCAGCTGAAAGAAGAAGAAGAAGTTGCAGTGAGAGTAACAACGCTAAAGCAGCTATGGTATTTGGAATAGTTTGGCTATTCCGTGGACCATTATATTATTACAGGTCAATTACAATCAGATGCCTTAAACTAATAAACAATATGTGGTCAATTTCAGTGTATATGATAAAGCCGCGTCAGGGATGTGGATCTAAAAAAGAAAAGGTAACCACACTGGAAAAAAGCACTGCTTTGATGCTGGGTGCCACCAGTTTGCAAAACTGAGTGAAGAACTTGCGTACGCCAGGGTTTGAGCTACCGTAAAAATGTGCGTGGCTTTATGCCAAGTTTAGGTTTTATACATCGTGATTTGGGCGTGGAAATAGGAGTACGTGACATTTTTGTGCGTATGCACCATTTATACATGAGGCCTCAGATGACTTCTAACTTTGCTACTATGATAATGGGACTGGATTAGGGACTAAGACTTTCTTCTATAATTTTAAGTCAATCATTTTTTGGACTTCAAGTTTTGCTTTCACCCATTTCCCACTGGGGATATATGGTTGCTTTCTGTCTGCCATTCCTGGGTCACTGCAAATGTTGTGCAAGGTTAAGGACACTCATCCATGGTTTGTCATTTATGAGCTCTGCTACCTATTTTCTCACAATTCTTCTATTGGACAAGACTCAATCATTGTGCAAATTTCAGTCTGAGGTGATTTGTAAAAAGTTCCATTAATACCAACTGTTTGTCTAAGTTGGTATTTTTGGCCTAGAGATATTGCAGATTCATATAATCCACCAGTATCTTTCTTTCTATCTCCTCAAATGGACCCTGCCAATATTCAAGGAATGTTTAGTACAGATGGAGATTAAAACTATTATGAGATCAACTGGCTTACATTTGCATATTATTTATTGCAATTTTATAGCCTGAATTTCGTGTCTCCATTTTCTAAGTGCTCACCTACTGGAGGACATAGTTTTTCAAACCAATCTTTAAGGCAAATAATATACACGGACATTGGTCCGAGTATTTTACTGCTTATCCCACCCTTCATGAATGAGATCCAGAGTTACTCATGGTTCTCACCCATGTAACAACTCAAATGAAGAACAAACCTGGGGATAATGGTGGCACCTTTTAAATCGTAAATGAGAAAACTTTCTACCAGGTGATCAAATTAATTAGCAGACATTTTAAGGTATTTTATTTATAACAATTTCCCATTTCTGTAAAATATTCTGGATACGAATGCTATTCTGAAAGCTGTTAGGATCCTTTCAGAATCCTAACAGCAATCATTTTATATTTTTTCTTCCCAAGTGATGCAAACTATATTTACTGAGATCCTTTTATGAGCATGTGCTGAATTTTTAAGGAGGGGCTATATGATTCATTGTGGTTCTCACTTCTAGTAAATAGAAGTGTGATATGAGGTAATTATTAGTGCCATATTCTAGGAAAGAGACAAAAAGCTGCTTAATCTCACAATCCATGCATTCTATGCTTGTGGTTTAACTGCTTTATTACAAAATGTGGACCCTCTGGTATGTTGTCCTATGACACCTGGTAATTAACTAACACTGCTGGACTTCTTACGTATATCAGCAGAATGGACTTCCTGGCATATCAGTCATGTGAAGGGCATCTCTGTAGTTGTTTTAAACTGTGTTAATGTTTAGATAGATAGATAGATAGATAGATAGATAGATAGATAGATAGATAGATAGATAGATAGATAGATAGATAGATAGATAGATAGATAGATAGATAGATAGATAGATAGATAGATAGATAGAACTTGGTAATTCCATATGGGCTACTTTGTTTTTCACTATATTTTAGTTATTTATTTGTTGGCACAAATGGACTTTATGCTTATCAACTAGTCAGATGTGTAAACACATACTACTCAAGTATGATAAGTATTATCTGAGTTAGTAAAGCATCATCTATATATAAAGCTGGAAAAGTGTGAGATTCACCAATTCTCTGTGTTATTTCTTGGTCATCAGATATCTTGGCAAAGATTAAGTTTGGAATCTGCTAAGATAATGGCAGTTAGATCCATCCTTCATTAAATTCTCTGAAACATGTCCAATGTTTTGTCAGACTTGTGAATTATTATATTTAAAAATCTAGTACTATTATTTCTTATTATTTCTATTATTATTTCTCCTATCAAAGATATAAATTAAAAATTCACACTATGTATTTAGGCTACTGATATTCAAGGAGACTTCAAAACATTTATTTTGTTATCACCTGTCTTAATTTACCTTGCTTACTTCTTACAGTTCAAGCTGGAGATGGACGCATCTAGTGTGGATATGAATACAATTCTTCCTCAGAATTTTCAGAATATAGAAAAGCTGTAGCCATGTGTTTTTTTCAGAAAACTTAATTTAGTGGAGCAAAAGTATGATGTTGGGAACTGAGGGCTATTAATCATGAAACTAGCCCCTTGAAGAGTGGAGGCACTGGTCAGACAGAAATGAAGCACCCTTATTAATGTTCACTAATCATTAAAACTCTACATACTTGAAAGCATCTAAAATGTATCAATCCCAGAAAGCCTCAGCTTGCACTATTTTTTACTAAATATAATTTTGTCATTTCCTATAGATCAGGGAATAAAAACACAAAAGTGGATAAAATGTCTTTTCAATTTGAATTTAATGAACCCGAACACAAATCGTATGGTTTGAGAAAAAATTGTAGCTGCAATTCAGCTATTAACAGTAAGATCTTGGTATTGAAAGTTTTAGAGAATAATTTCCCCAGGAGAGGCACCAGAAAACTTATTATTCATTCATGACTAACTACTTTCTGATAATTCTGGTACAGTAAAATCTAGAGACCTAATTTCATGAGGGATTTAGTGGCCTTCTTTACACCAAGACATAGAGCATCATATTACGGCTTGTATGAAATAGGGGTCAGTGTAGTACTGATTTTTCGATTATTCTCCCAACCAGTCCCAACAATCTTTCATTCAGTCCTGGTCTCTCCCTCTTCTGTAATAAGTTCCATCTTGCATTTCTGCTTTCCCTTTTAAAAGGTACTTTAGTTGGGTACATAGTCTAAGCAGATTCTTAAAACTGCAGTATCTACAAGAGGAGAAAATATCATACAGGCTTATAACTATCACTTGAAAAAAATCAATATACATATAAATACCAAAGACAGAGAGAGAGAGAGAGCGAGAGAGCGAGAGAGATATAGTATATATGTATAAATGAAAGATGTCCACACATCCTATTTCTCCCAGACTGGACAATGGAAGAAAATCTTTAAAAATTTAGTTTTAAAGTTTGGCAGTCTTTTATATCATGGCCATCAGGATGTCACAGGTCATATGTATCTGCTGCCTAGCAGTCATACAGCATCATAGTGACCAGAAACACAAAAAGTAAGCAACCGTGAAAACATTTGCACATGCTGGAGGTGCCCCTCCAAAAGGAAATAGTTGAAAAGGGCGAAACAATGTCATCAATAAAACATTGGCAAACAATATGTAAATAATGTAATATGCACCTTTATAATGAACAAAATAAATGTAATCAATGCATATGAATAAAAGGGGCTATAATGCTATTTTAGTAGTACTGTCGTTGATTGGTTCTCTGAAGCTGAATATTTTGTACCCCTAAAGAAACTACCTCAATGCTCAAGAAACTGCTAGAGAATAGCATAAATATTTTGTCTACATTTTCCTCTGATATAATTGTTTCTGAGTAAGATCTATAATTCCTTATTTATTTCTAGAAACGTTTCTGTTTATAAATCAGTATCAAAGTCAATTGAAGTCATCCAGTGATCCTCCTGAGACAAACAGACAAACATAGAAAGTAAAAGAGGAAACATATTTAAAATGTCAAGTACACAATTTCCAAACAAATCAGAGCATATATTCCCCAAGTTGTAGAAATATAAACAACTCTAGGGCTACAGGATTTTCCCATTTGGAATATGCTTACAGTTATGATCCCTAATTATTATATGAGGTGTCAGTACCCATTGTCTTTTAACGTTTTAACAATTTGAACATAATTTGTGTGGCATCTCAATTAAAAAAATTTACAATCATAGACATGTGAAGCCACCTAGTTATAAGGTTGGGCAAAAGATGTGGCTCTCACCTTCATTTACAAGCCAGCCCTTCTACTTCATCATAAGATTCACTCCACCTTCCACATGCCTACGCTTCCTGCTATAATAAATGGAGAAATGACAAGGGAGCAAAGTTCAAAGAATTATTGATCCCCCCCCCATTTATTTATAGTAGATTCTTAAGTCCAATACATGGCTCATCGGTGTCGATATGGACATGCTAGAGACATTCATGCCCCAAGGCTAGTTTAGCATTTTCATCTTCAATGCAGGTACCTCTTTAAAATGGATGAACATATTCAGAATAAAATATTTTGATCCATCCACAGATAATTTTTGTTCTCTTTGACCAAATTAAGAGTGTCTCCTCCTTGTCTTTGCTCCTTACACCATATACTGTAAATTGTAAGAGAACTGAAATTACCTGAAGCTGCTTTCTTACTGTTCTAAAACTCTGCTACATAAAAAATGAGCTTATTTATATTTCTGGTTGCTGCCAGGTGGTCTTTTTATATTTTCTAATTTTCCACTTAAGGGCATGGACATTTGAGACAATCTCTCCTCCAGTGCTTTTATTTCATTATTCTTTAAATATTCAAGGAAACTATACATTATAATATTGGAAATGCTTCATATGCTTATATTATTATACTTCTTATGGCAAGGTGCATAATCTGATTTCAAATGACAACCTAAATAGCATAAGCGGTCTTAAGGGCACCTGGAGGCAAAACAAGTTACACAACATAGCTTGCATGCTACAGATAATGAAGAAAAGATGGACATAAGCATCGATCAACCTGCCACTTCACCTGCTGAAATAACCCAGCCAGTACACTCCATCCTTGGCAGTGTTTGAGGTTCCAGTCTAGTGAATTCCAAGGCCAAGACCAGGACCAGAAGTGATGATGGAAATGAATACTGAACATATACAACTTGCAAAAAAAACCCTTTGAGGCTATGAGACACAGCTAAAACTGGGTAAAACAATAGGTTGTCTGATTAACTCTGGGGGAAAACAGAATGTGTCATTCAATGTTAGAGAAAAATGAGAGATTCTCTTTCAAAACAATATCTACCTGTTTTTACACTTCTCTGTGGCAACTGCTGAAAATAGGGCTGCAAATAATGTTGTAAGCAACAACTACAAGCTTCGGACATAACATGCGCTTATTTTTCTAGCCAAGCCAAAGGCCATGACTGAAAGGTACAACTACACATACAATACACACAAGGAGGCTGAGATTCAGACCCACAATACTGCAAAATCATTGCAAACTTTCATGCATATAATATAATATAATTTTTTTCAGGTCAAAAACACCAGGTTAGACTCAAAAACATATAATAATTAATATGCACACAGTAGCATGCACTACACTTGTCATATAAGTATCTGTAATTTAAACCTTTAATTTTAGTCCTCCAAAATTACATTATTTATTTTAATTATCCTACTAGTGTTGCTGCATACCGATTTTATACACCTTTTGATTTTTCACTTATTCAATATTGTTACATTTACCAACAATATTTAATATCTCTTGCTACTTTACCCATTTTCTCTCTTATTGCTCTCTACCACTTCTTTTCTCTTTCTTACTGCTCTCTTCCCCTTCTTTTAATAATATGGGAAGATATTATTAGAATGTTCATGAGTGAAATGCATCTTAGTTTAGCTCCAAATGACAAGCCACTATGTTGTTTTCTTGTCCTATTTTCTGTAGCTTTTCTCAGAATTTTTTCTTTTTTTCTGTATTGTTGATTTAAATTTTATTTTTATCCTTTGACCATCTTACTAGGATCTTTTTTGATAATTAGAATGTTTTGTTATTTTATCGGCTTGCTAATTACTGCTATTGCAAAGAAACTGTATTTCAGAGTTCCATGTTTAATGGCATGTCAAAGTTAACTTTACTTGGGTAGGCAGAATGGGGGCTAGGGTGGAGTGGAGGTAGGCAAAGAAAGAAAGAAAATGGTGAAGTTTTCTTTCAGATGCAATATTTTTGTGCAAGATTCATATGAACAGCAAGAGTAGAGTTTGCTTAAAAAAGACTGGATTGGTCAAGGGTTGGTCATTTTAGCTATAGTAAGAAGAAGCTAGGAGTGGGAATTCTGAATCAAAAAGTAATCTCTATGAAGGACACGATATTATGGGGGCTGGGAAACAATATCAAACCAATATAATCCTGGTTAAACTATCTATCTGTTTCGCTCTCCATATGTAAAATGCTAAGGGTTGTCTTTCTGTCATGTAAAAACTCACGCACCCTGGGCCCTTGAGGCTTCATCAATCTCAATTGACAGCTTATGCTGTGACACCCTTTTGAACAATTTTATTGTTATCATTGTAAAGTCATTCCAGACAGATTTTTTAGATAGGTTTTACTGAGGCCATTGCCATTATGTTACAGCCAGGGTTGGTTCTCTGGCTTAAGTTTATTTTCTGTTCTACTTAGTTTATTTTCTATTTTTGTTTGAATGTAATTTTTGTTAATATTCATTTATTATTTAGTATTTATGTATGTTTAAATATAATCCTTAAATTCATCAAGTGAAATCCCAAGAGGCAGGTCTACCATGATGGGATTGCCCTTTATAGTCTGGTGGAAGAGGTGGTCCAAGTATTGAGAATTGTTCTAATTTACTGGTTTATGGATTTTTGCCTTACTTTGGATTCTGATTCTTTGGTTTGCACATTGGTCTTGTTTGCTTTGGGTTGTCTTTTCAGACTTATCTTGCCTGGGATTATTTTGTGCCTTTAACTGTTTTTGACATTTTAGTGCTTATTTTGTTTATACAAAAAAAAAAAAAAAAGTTAATTTATAAAGATTCTTCACTGGCCTTGTCATTTAAACCATAGGTTTTATGGTTAATCTGCTCCTTCGAAGGGCATTTTTGAGTATTTCAAATATTTAAAGTGGTTTTTGAACTGAAGCCTGCTCCTTGAGTTTTGGTTGCCTAGAGTGAGGCTTATTTTAGAAGACTGATTTTTTGAGGACCTAGTCTGCCCTGTTTGTTTTTGAAGCTTTAACACCCTTTTTTCCATCAAGTGTTGCTGGTTCCCAACAGCTGCCATTTTGTGATATTTTCTTGTGGTCATGGTCATTTTGTTAGTAGTGATGATATCTGTTGCCAATAATATGTTTGGACATTGTTACAACATTTGATGTCATTGTTTTATAAGTATTTTGGATGGCAGTGCGGTAATACATGCAAATTTTGCTTTTATTGTTAAAGAAAGCCTAAAGAAACTTCCAAGAACATTAAGTGTTAGGACACTTGCTTTCACCTTTTAAAATCAATTCTTGTCTTATGTCCTGGTTTTGTCATTTGTCTAATTTCAAACTTCCCGGTTTTTAACTCCAGCCTGTTATCTGACTCTCTCTTGTCACTGTTCTTAAAAGAATATTCATTCTTTATGAATATCATCGTCCTTTTGCAGAGAAGAATTCTTTTACAGCTATTTAGCAGAAGGCAAGGTCTTGAATACACCCAGAATTCATAGAAATTAATTAACACAAAGTAAGCAATAATGTCATATTAAATCTTCTTTTTGATACAGAAGAGATACAGAAGAGACAAGAGACTGCATAAACTTCTTATACCATATTTATGGTCAGAGAGTGCACAGGAAAAGAAAGTGGAGTCAGCAACAGTTGAAAACAGGTGTTCTGAATTTTGCCACTGTCAAAGCTCAAAAATGACTTCCGGTCTGGAGCTCCTGAGTAGGCCTCACTCCACATACCCCAGCTCCAAACTCAAAAGGCTTATAACCTTCATAGGCCCAAAAATGGGCTAAGGCTTTTAAATATCAAAATTTCCCGAAAGGATGACAGGGAAACTGTTCTCAATATAAACAAAGAAAAGTTTATTTAATATTTAAATTTAAAAAAAAATTTAAAAAAGGGCAAACAAATAATAGACTGACACTGCCTCCTTAGGTTCTACATACAAGACACAAGATGCATGTTGTCCTGGAGGAATGGGGGGTTGGTCTCCCTTTGCCCATGGCGAACTATCAGAAGACATTCAGTAAACCATTTGCAACCCTTGCTCTTTTGGTAGTATTGTAATTTATGACTCAGCATGACTCAAGTTCAGACATCACGTGACCCAAAACCCATAGTTTAAGAAACACTGCTCTAGACAATGGCCAACATGAGACTCACAAAACACAAAAGCTTGCAAGAATGTAACGTGTCTTCACAGGAAGAAGATAAAAACGACATAATTGTTCAGGACTTAGGATAACAAGAAATAAGTGCCACAATTGATTTTGTTCAGGTCAAAAACACCAGGTTAGACTCACAGAAGTCCTAAAACACTATATGAGACAGAAATAATTAACAAAATACTGTACACCAATCATAACAGTTATGAACTTGGAGTTCAAAGCACTAAAGTGTTTCAAAAACACTACCAAAAATGCTCACTAGAGGGGATTTACTGTCAAACCCTGGCTAGATAAGAGGGCAAACTCAGGATCTGTATAAAATAAAGAATTTATTTCACAAAAAGGCACTGTTACACTGTGAAGCTCTTAAGAGCACAAAAGGCAAACAATGTTTGTAAAAAGCAATTCCAAAAGCAACTAAGTCCCTGTACAATTGTCATGAGAATAGTTAAAAAAGCAGAAGTTAAGGTGCATATTGTAATCTTTCTAGTTAGCCAATAAAAGGTGTCATTTTGCTTGGCTTTTCTCTACATTCATAATGGCTAACACGGTAAAACACCCTAGTACTATAGAAAAATCACAAAAGCACAAGCACATCAAAAACACAAGTAAACACACAGACTTCCTAGCACATTTGATATAAACTTTTATAGGGGTGAGGCCAGCCACTTGCAGTGATGGGCAGGTGACCCCCCCACCCCCTTGAGAGACCACTCACAAAACACATTAAAAATGACATGGGCATAGGAAACAAAGCAGATAATTAACAAAAGTTATATTAACAAATATAAACTCAAAAATGAATGGAAAGGGTCTAAAACAAAAAAATGAACCCTAGCTGTAATATAAGAAAATAATATTTAAAAGACAACAAAAAGTGTATGTAAATAGAAAACATACTTCAGCGAGTGAAGTAACACTAGAGTATCACTAGAGAAAGAGAAGCCAAACTGTGTTATATTTTTGCAAGGGTCCTCCCCTGGCTGGGGTTCAGTTACCTATTTCATGTACTTTATGTTAGTTTTTTTGTCATTTATGTCACTTTTGTTAATTGCCTCATTTTATTTCTATGGCAACGTTATGTTTTTTGTGTGTTATAGGTAGTTCCCAAAAAGGTGGGACCACCTTCCCATCACCGCCAATGGACTGCTTACAGCCCTATAAACGTGAAAGTTTCCCACACTCCCTGGTGATACGTCTAAACATTCTTGGATAATTTTGGAGAGTCGCTGTGACTTTTTGGGCTTTGCTTTTTTGTGATTTATTGCATTTTTGACATGTTTGTTGCTGTTTTTAATTATCCTTTGGATTCTTTTAATGGGACTTTGATTGTATTGTATTCTCTTATTGTTTTAGGTAACTCCTTTTTGCGTTTTGTGCTCTAACTGATCTTCATTCTTGTTGAAGGACATTTTTTGTGAAAATAAACCCTTTATTTTTTAAAGGCCCTGTGTTCGCCCTATATCTAGTGTGGTGGATGGCCGGCTAAATATTCCGGCCCTCACCCCCAGGCCACCAGGTGGAGCTCTCCCGACAGCATGGAAGTTCCCCGAATTCCAGCAGGGCCTCATGGACTTTGTAGTTTGTATGCACAGCCCTGCTGGATACCATGGGGGCCACCAGGAGTCGCTGTAGGGAGGCTGTCGGACTGTTATGTGCCCTATAACCTGGAAGTACGTCCTGGTCACATGAACAGGAGAAACGACGTGCTTCCAGGTTGAAGAGAAGGACTTTTACCCTGACCCGGAAGTAATGAGGACTTGTGGATTGTTGGACAGGAACCACTTCCGGGTCAGGGGGTATAAAAGGACGCTGGGAAAGCCCAGACATTGAGCTGAGCTGGGAGGTAGGGTGGCGAAGTGTCTGGGAGAGGAGGATTGGTATTTGTATTTGGATTATTGATTATTATATGTGTAGTGTGGAGTGGAGGGTGCTTAGTGCACATTATTATAAAATAAAAAAGTCTTGGACTTTTACCTGGTGTGTGGTGTGGTACCTGAGGGCTGAAGAGGTCGATAAAAGCCTCAACTGCTACACTAGCCATGGTTAAATTGTAAATGCCCCTCTATTGGGCATTTTGAGCATTTTTAGGTCTCTCTTCTGTTTTGTAACTCTCAGTTCATAATAAAATGTACAATGCCTTCAGAAAGCAGTTATTCCACCTATGATTATTTATCATGTTTCCTTTGTTATGGGAAAAAAGTGCATTCATATATTGAAATCGTATGGAAAAAATACAAACGTTAGGCAGAAAGACATACATAATGATCCTGCCTAAACATACACTCTCTGGGCTACATCAGGCCAAAAGACTTCATTATATCAGATATAATAAATTTCCCATTCACTCTCTGCAATGCGGAATCAACCCCTGGCATGTTTCTTCAATTATGCTACCACAAACCATCTTCAAAATGTGGAAACGATTCTCCCATTCATGTAGATGCAGCACATTAATGGTGGTTGTAGTTGCTCCCCACTCATTATTTAAAGCTCTTTAAGTAGTGAGAAAAGTGCTATATGAATGCAAAGATTTAATATTATTATTATTATTAACTCTGTGATGGCCAGTGCAATTCTCTATGCTGTGGTGTGCTGTGTCAGTAACAGTACGTCAAGAGACCAATCCAACAAACTAATTTAAAGGGTAAGCTCAGTTATGGGATCCACTATGGAGCCCCAGAAGTAGTAGCAAAGGAGAGAATTAAAACAAAATGAAATGCCATTATGAACAATGCTGCACATACCCTCTCTGACACACTAACACTGCGTAATTTCAGCCAATGTTTTTTTAGCAGAATTGTGTGAAGAAACACTAACGGGGCACCTATATACCAACAGCAAAATTCCTGTATATTGCCTCTCTATGATTGGAACTGCCAAGTCAGAAGATTTTTCTCTATTTTTATTGTTTTCCTTTTTTGTCATTCTGTTTTGTGTTCATACTATTATTGTGTGTATACTGTATATATTTATGTATCCAAGTACTTATTCATTTGACAAGCATTTGTAAAAAGTCAAATTTCTCCCAGGGGCCAAATAAAGGTCTATCTGTCTTTCATAATCAGACACCATAAAAATATATTTGACAGGACCTAAAGAGTTATCTTATCTGCCATATACTCTGTGCACATGGATTATAGAGGGCTGAGAGGAGGCAAGAACTTGTGTTATCATCCTGCCACTCAAAAATATCAAGAAGAAAAAGCCAGACCTGCCATCTCCACAGGTCTGTTACAAAGGTGCAGGCCACACAAACTCTAGCCAGCCTGGCCCCAAACTGAAAAGGCAGTCATGTGGCCAGCACACGTCCAAAAATGGGGCAGAGGCTTTTATGTAATCAAGAGTTTATTAAAACCCAATTAAATACACCTATACAATAACAATCATCCAAACAAAATGAAAAAAAGAAAAAGAAAAAAACTCCTCTGCTGTGCTATTATCCTATTCCTTCGAGGTATACCCATATTTTATGAGGTACAAGATGCCTCATCTGACTGAGGAGAAGAGAAGAGGCAACCTTGGCCCAGGAGACCCCACATCCCATGGGAAAAAAGTTGAATTAGGAAGACAGATGACTGGATATTTGGTGTTGTAACATTTCTGTCAGTTGATGCCATTTGACAATACTGGTTCCAGATACCCCATTAATCCTAGCAGCTGAGAGCTGTAATCATGAAAGATTAAAGAAAGATGCCTTGCAAGCATTACAGAAAGAGAAAGGAGTGATTACCAACAGGAGGCTAAGGCTGATTTAGCAATGATTGTGCCAAGTGAAAATAGTGTTTGTTGCATATAATTGAGATAGAAGGGGGTAAAGTCTAGTAATAAAAATATCTGAAATAACAGAAGTATATCCATAGAAAAGATAGAAAACATAAAGGTAGAAAATTAGACCATAGGGCAGCAGCAGGTGGGCATTCCCAAAACATATGTAGCAAGGTTCCCGGAGACCTAGTTTGACAAAGATCTGAGATCAGCCCCATAAGAGATTCTTCTTCTTGGGTTCAAGTAAAGCCTGTGTACTAACTTGAACCAGAAAGTTTGAAGTTAGGGTAAATTGGAAATATTTTTGAAAACAGAGGGCTATGTAAGTGGAGGAGCTGTAGGCAGGTCATTTTAAGACATAGACTGCATGGACAGGGGATGAAGGGAAAAAAAACATAAAAACCTCTAGTCCAGAGGATAAACAAAACAAATTTCCTTTAAATTAATATTTTTTTCAAAAAGAATATAAAAAAAAGATTGCTAAAATAAGCAAAGCACGATTCAAAAGGAGAAAATTAGGTTTTGCTTAAAAGGGTAAACCTAACAGTAAACAAATCTAAAACAGTGTCGTACATGGCTGGGGGTCAGACCCGGCCGGGTCACCTGGAAGGGCTAGGTCATGGCATATTTGTCCTCCGGGCCACGAGGGGGCAACCGCCCTGGAGTAGAAGAGGCCCACAGAAGGGGAGCATGGAGGCTCAAGACCGTTGGGGCCTCTGGTCACCGCCAGGGGGAGCCCCGAGCCTCATGGAGCCCGGGACTTATTTACTTCTGCCAAAACCATGGAGGACAATCCTTCCAGGGTCACGCGGAGTGCTTCCGGGTGCTGTCCTGACGCTTCCGCCACACCAGGACGTGACGTCAGGTAGAGCAGCTGGAGTTCATCCGGGTGAGGATAAGAGGGGCCGCCTCCCTCCAATCACCAAGCTGGAGTCGGGAGCAGAAGCAGGACAAAGCTCCTGGAAAGAGGAGACAGGTGGCCAAGGGACGAGGAGAGAGAAGGCCCAGGAGAAAGGTGACTGGGGCTGAAAACACTGTGTTGTTGTGCGGGACTGAGTCGTGTTGTTGTGTGGCACAGACGATAATAAAAGTACATTTGATAAAGATGTGGTCTCCAACTGGTGGTGTCCGGGCAAACTTCACAACAGTAACTTGAAAAAAGTACCTCTGAATAATAACAGGGATCAAAGCCATACTATCCTAACATCAGGAAGAAATACAAATCAAAAACAGGAAAACAATGCTCCTTATCAACTGCCATAGCCAGTCCAATATGTAGGAGGCAGAAAAACATACAATAATAACATAAGATTGAAAATAATTAGCACAGAATACAATATTCAAAAAATAAAGCACAGAAAACTTGAAATCCTGATCATAATCAATAACTTTTAATACAAAATTATATTTAAAGGACAACAAAATGATTAAATAAACAAAAACACACATGAGCCAGGAAGAGACCCTTGCTGAAATATAACATCATGAAATATGACTGTCTTGGAAGGTCAGCATTGCGATTCCTTTCCAGATGATTTCAACGTTGACTAATCAAATTGTTGCATTTATTGCAGACCTCCATCTCTTGCTGATAGGGCCTCTGACCTGCTGGTGATAATGACAATCTCCTAAGTGTAGCAGTCACTTATGACCATGACTGAATAAACACCTCATTGCAGTCACATGTGGTCACCCTCCAAAACCCCCTAAAATACCAACACATTAATATCATCCTGGAACTCAGTGTGTATATGCTGGTTAATATGGTGGAAAATTTTTATCTTTTCAAGACAGATGAGTTCTTCTTCAACATTCTCTTCATCTCATGGTATTTTCTTCACTGTACTGGAAAGAGAAGAATGGGGTCTTCTTTATGAAGTAGTCATAATCCAAATGAGCAGCTAATGTGTTATACTGATTCAGTTTAGGTGGCAAGTGCAGCTAATATAGAGCAAAAAATGGAAATTATATGATCAGAATAAGAGCTAAGCAGCCATTAGCAGCATGCATTAGGTGGGTATCTATACAGAAAACAAACATTTTTCCAAAAATGCTCTATTACTTGTTTTGAAAGAACTTGTCTGATGATAAACAGAATCAGAGTGTGTTAAAAATTTATGGTTCACTTTCTTATCCTTCTCAGTCTATGAGATTAAACACCATAATTAGGCAAATAGTGAAACAAAAACCAGAATGCAAAATAAATCAAAATAATATAACAAGAAAGATTACATAAGAACATAATGACGGGGCATATTTCACCTCCTCAAGATTATCTGATTAGGGTAATAGTTCATTTTTTCCCATGTTTTCCCCAAGCCTGCATACTGTAATATGTTCAGTTAGCCAATAAAAGGTGCCATTTTGCTTGACTTCTCACTGCATACATCATGGCTAACACGATACAACACCCTACTACTACATTTCCAATTGTTGAAAATCATTATAAAGGAAGATATTAATTGAAATAAATCAAATAAAAAGCAAAAACGTTCAAAACAGGATAAATAAGCAAAAAAGATGTGCCTAAAAAGGTGAACTAGTATAAATACACATCACACAAGGCAAATCCCAGAAACGAGTAAAGAAATCACAAAAAAAAACAAGTAAATTCAAATTAACAGTAATACTCACAATAAATTCCTTTCAACACTTAATGAACTACCACTGGATCCTCCTCTTGGGCCAACTTGTAAAACCAGAGGGAAGTCCCGCCTCCTGGGGCTCCACCCACAAAGAGCAAGGAATGGCTACCACTTTAAAGAGAAACTACTTAATAAACAAGTAATAAACATAACTAACAGAAATAACACAAAACATGAAAAATAAAACAAAATTAACAAAAACAGCAAAAAACAGAAAATAAAGACAACCCAGAGAAAATCCTATATATAACATAACAGTGTGTTTTGAGTCATATCACAGTTACAAATCTATGTGAAAATCCTGACTAAAACATGTACATAGTGTCACACACGAGCGCTTAGGAGACTGTCAACAAGCCCAGAGGTGAGTGAAGGTGTAAAAGATGAAGGGTTGTTTGATGGTATTGATATCTCTTTCCCTAACTTTTCAGAACCAAAGAAGACAAATAAGCATTCACCACTTCACATTCCAGAAAATGGCTGTCCATCCACTATTCCATCCTCCCCGTCACTTCCGGCCCCCATTGATGACATCACTTCCGGTCTCCCTTTGATGACATCACTTCCGGCTTCCGATGATGATGCCAATCCTGTCTTCCCCGGATGACATCACTTCCTCCTTAATTAATCAGCAACCATTTTGTATAAAAGCACCTTCAAAACTTCTGTACTTTGTCGAATACCTGCATTTAAACAGTTTTGACCAAATTGCTACCTGTTCCTAACAATATAAGGGGCCAATCCCCAACTCTTTATACTTGTTTTTGTGACTTCTTATCACAATAGATTCAAACCTGACCAAAATGCAACTGCCAAGTCTGTTGCAATTATCGTAATGCTGTGAAGACTACATCCTAAACATTCATAGCTCTTCTTCATTGAACTTGTCTTTGATCATGCTGTCACTCCATAGCTAAACCATCTCCAGCTGGAACAATGCCTCATTGATACTGGGCAACATACTCTTGGCATATGCTGAAAGCAATGACAACTAAAGGGTTTTGGACAAATCATTTAAGATTCTGAAGTTGTCAGACCACGTTTTGAAATCTTAAATTTTATTGAAACTGATAAGCAGTATCTCCCCTGTAGGATTCTTAATCTCTTTAACAACATCCGAAATATCTTGTGAAGCAGGAAAGCACGACATTCTCCCCATTAGAAACCAAAACTTAAATAAGTCTAAGTGTTTGTGAAACATGGACACTTTTTCAAATAGATATCTAATGTATCACTAAATGTCTGCATTAAGGGAGTACACTTTTAAAAGTAGTCGTAAGTGTGCATTCTAGATGAAAACAGATTTAGCATTCCTATCTGAGATTTTAGATTTTAATAGATAATTTATTAAAAATGGAGAACATTGATTGACATTGCCAATTGACATCATTTCGTGTGCTGAACTTTGAGGAACAGTGCAGTATGTCATTTTCATATATACTGTATGTAGTTTTCTTAATTTATTTTTGATTACAGTTTCCATAATTTTGATGAAATATAAGTTAAGTCTTAACCATCTGTAATCACTGGGATCTGTTTTGTTAAGATCAATCTGTAAAATAATTATTTAGTTCATTTGCTATTTGCTGCACATTTTTCAAAGAGTTTTACTTGTATATTGCCTTTGAATCTCTTTTTCTATAACAAAAGGTAACCACAACTCAGTACACAAGTTTTTGAGTAATATTTTGAATAATGCTTTTATAGCCTGACAACATCCTGGCTTCATGCCAGAACAAAATATAATAAACTAATTACATGTCAATTAAAAATCAGAAGTAACAAACAGTATAGCATAGTATACAATATGTGTAAAGGTGACATTCATGTATGTACCAAATCAGCCTAACCTACATTAAGTAGTGTAGGGACCTGAAAACTGTCCTGTCAGCAGCGAGTACAAACCAGCAGATACCCTGTAGAGGTAGGCATGCCATTATAAGGCATTCAAACTCTGGGCTACTTCTGAGTTTAACATACATGTTACTGAGACCAAAGTATCTAGAGAAAACTTACAAAGACATGAGGGCAAAATGCAAAAATAGTGACCTTGCCAGAATTCAACTTGAGTCTTCCGGAGCTGATTAGCAGCAGTGTGAAACACAGTGCTCCTATTCTATACACTAAAAAGTATAAAACAAATAAATATATATTATGTATATTATATATAAAATAACAGAGAAATGCAAGTATCAAGACACAATTTCAATGTTATGGTGGATGGAGCCTCAAGACAACAAATGAAAGGAGTTGTACAGACTAAGAGCCACAAAGATGAAAGTCTGTTGGAGAATTTCAAAATGGGTCTCTGGCATACTGTGAAGTTAGGAACGAGGACAGCTGTGATATCAGTTATTTATATGGAAGATAATTTTCTTATAAGAAAGACAACAGGTTATGTGGAATAGTCAGAAAATATTTTTCACCAAATCAATAGTTTACATAGAAAGCTACATATTATGTCTTCTTTTTAAGTTTTAAATACTGATGGTGTTTTATGAGAACTTCAAACGCCTATCAAGGTACTTTTTGTGTAAGTGAGTAGGCAGTGAAATAAATAAATGGATCACACATGAATCCCTTTTAACAATAAGATGACAAGTCTGATAGGTACAGTAGTGCCTTTGACAGGTTCCTTATTAATACTCCTCAAATGGATTCAGTGATGATCACCTCATTGTTCATTAACCAAAAGATGTGAGGAAGTTAAGTAAGCCCAACAAATGTATTATGACAGAATTAACCACTCTGAGAAGCCGATTTTTAGGGTCATCTTATACGTGACAAGCTAAATTATTATTTATTTTGCAGACATCTCCATTGAAATTGACTAGCAAAGGTACAGGTATCAAAACAAAATGAAGAGTAGCGTTAAATTACAGTGTACATTATTGGAGTCAATTTTACGCCACTGACTAATGTGGCTGACAACTCTAAAAGAAATAATGATAAACTAAGGATTAAAGCAAACATCTGAAATGTTTTTCAGTTTACACCACCCTGTTCTCAACCCCATTTTGACTTCTTTTCAAAATCATTTAGTGGAAAAAAGCTAATAGTTTCTATTCTTATAAAATGACTGTGTTCTAAATTCAGCAATTTTCACAGGTTGCAAAGCTAAACAGAATTAACCAAAAAAGATTTTTTTAATATAATCATTCCAGTCTACAAAATTATGTTCTACAGTCTGTCTAATGGCTAACAGAAATTAAGTGCATATAGTGCTATGTACAAAGCATATGATGTACTGTATGTGATACATACAGTAGGAATTTCAAAACATAACCTGTTTAATCCAGTTTGGAATTACAGATGGATGTAGCCCAGGACAGGCACTAGTACATCACAAGGCCTATTCAGTCATGTGTACACATAGGAAAAATGTGGAATTGCCTGTTAACCACACACATACTTTACTTATTATAAATTCTGTATTGAGGTTAGATGTGGGTAGGCCTACATGTTGTATATATTTTACACCTTTTATTTTATGTTTGACGTATATAACGCTTAAAAAGTAACAAGAAGGGAATATCTGTACAGTTCAGCTCAGATGCATTTTTGTTTTGGTGATGTCCAAACTCAAGATACCTGATGATCCATCTATGGATTGCATTAAATGATGCAAATCTTTAATATGAAGCATCTATTGTCCTTGGATTGAAACATAGAGATATTAAGACAAATATACAGTATTTCTTTTATTGGATATAACAAAAGCCAGCCAGCCTTTCACTACCTTTGATAACCATTAGTAAGGGCAGTGGCCCATCGTGGCTAGAGCTACAGTTGATCATTAAACACTCTTTTATACACTTCCACACACACTCAAGAGTCTCCTAGAGAGACGACAGTTGCCCTTAAAATGAGAAAGTAAACCAAAGTCATTGAAGTTACAAGGGAAAAAAAATGCAAAACTCTAGAACCAAGAGTGAGGTCCAAATTTGTGATAAGACAATACTACTCACTGTTATGTCTCTTAAAGATAGAATCTTAAACAAAAAATACATCTTATAAATAAATATATGTACTAATGAATGTATAAAATAATAAGAGACAACCAAACAAAATGCATTGTTTTCACATCCTTCTGTATGAGCAACCAAGGTCTTTGTCAGAGATGGTTATGCCTTAAAAACAGTTGTTCTAATTTCCTTTTTTTGCTACTGTAACTTATGGAAAACTTATGGAAACATACTCACAAGTGAGGAGGGTGTGTGGAGAAGATGGAAACAGTACTTTGAGAAGCTGATGAATGAAGAGAATGAGAAAGAGAGAGAGAAGGTTGGATGATGTGGAGATAGTGAATCAGGAAGTGCAAAGGATTAGCAACGAAGCAGTAAGGACAGCTATGAAGAGAATGAAAAATGGAAAGGCCATTGGTCTATATGACATACCTGTGGAAGCATGGAGATGTTTAGGAGTGATGGCAGTGGAGTTTTTAATTAGATTGTTTAATGGAATCTTGGAAAGTGAGAGGATGTCTGAGGAGTGGAGAAGTGTACTGGTGCCAGTTTTTAAGAGTAAAGGGGATGTGCACAGCTGTAGTAACTACAGGGGGATAAAATTGATGAGCCATAGCATGAAGTTATGGCAAAGAGTAGTGGAAGCTAAATTAAGAAGGGAGGTGATGATTAGTGAGTAAGAAAGAGCACAACAGATGCAATGTTTGCTCTGAGGGTGTTGATGGAGAAGTATAGAAAAGCTAGAAGGAGTTGTATTGTGTCTTTGTGGACCTTGAGAAAGCATATGACAGGGTGCCTCAAGAAGGGTTGTGGTGTTGTATGAGGAAGTCAGGAGTGGCAGAGAAATTTATAAGAGTTGTATAAGATATGTACGAGGGAAATGCGTCAGTGGTGAAGTCTGTAGTAGAAGTGACAGATGCATTCAACGTGGACTTAGGATTACATCAGGGATCAGCTCCAAGTCCTTTCTTATTTGCAATGGTGATGGACAGGTTGACAGACGAGATTAGACAGGAGTCCACGTGGACTATGATGCTTGCTGATAACATTGTGATCTGTAGCGAGAGTAGGGAGCAGGTTGAGGAGACCCTGGAGAGGTGGAGATATGCTGTAGAGAGGAGAGGAATGAAGGTCAGTAGGAAGAAGACAGAATACATGTGTGTAAATGAGAGGGAGGTCAGTGGAATGGTAAGGATGCAAGGAGTAGAGTTGGCGAAGGTGAATGAGTTTAAATACTTGGGATCAACAGTACAGAGTAAAAGGGACTGTGGAAGAGAGGTGAAAAAGAGAGAGTAGGCAGGGTGGAATGGGTGGAGAAGAGTGTCAGGAATAATTTGTGACAGATGGTTATCAGCAAGAATGAAAGGAAAGGTCTACAGGGCGGTAGTGAGTCCAACTATGTTATATGGGTTGGAGACAGTGGCACTGACCAGAAAGCAGGAGACAGAGCTGGAGGTAGCAGAATTAAAGATGCTAAGATTTGCATTGAGTGTGACGAGGATGGACAGGATTAGAAATGAGTACATTAGAGGGTCATCTCAGGTTGGATGTTTGGGAGACAAAGTCAGACAAGCAAGATTGCGTTGCTTTGATCATGTGCAGAGGAGAGATGCTGGGTATATTAGGAAAAGGATGTTAAAGATAAGCCTGCCAGGAAAGAGGAAAACAGGACAGAGCAAGATGTAGAGAACAGGAAGATATGGAGCAAGATGATCCGCTGCCGAAAGAAGAAGAAGAAGACAAAGCAGCTACTGTAAGTTATGGGGTAAAGATGCCTGCAACTTTTAAATGCATAAAATTAACAATTAATGAGAATAAAACAACAATTCAACCAATCTTTGTTTTAAAACTGTAAATGGGCACAATCAACAGTTGTAATGAAAGCATTTGCCCTTATAAACATACTGTTTCAAAATAAATAAATAAAAGCCAGACAGAAGAAATAGTAGTTCAGCTGTATCACAGCATAGGTAAAGCTCTCCTGCTTTTTTAAACCAAACTTTCCCACTTCTGGCAAAAAGGGAGTATGAGATGGATTGTAACCTTGAACACAGCAAATGCCAAAACCAGAAGATCAAGAGAACCACGCACCAATACCAAAAGTGCTAGGCAAAATTTGTGGTCAAAAAAATGTGCGCTATTATTCTTAAACCAAATATCAATACAGGAAGCAAATAAATGCTTTGAAAACTGCTAACAATCTTAGATTTGAGTAAGCATGCGTGCAGGCTTTTAAAGCATTGTGTAGATGACTTCACCTGATCCAACTTCTAGGCATGGCGTAGCAACCAGGATCCATGTCCTAACAACAGCTACTCGAAATAGTGGCACCAATGCATAAACAAAATGGTGTTGCATTAATCAAACACATAACAATAATAATACAAATAGCTACGCACGAGATAAGGGTAATCCCATAATTTTTTTCACTGTGCAGTTCAGAGTTTCTGTAATACTTCTCTATGTAAAAATAAAAGTTAAATTAAGAAAATGTTTAAAAAAAAGAAAATTATTTCTACTTCAAGGCATTGTGCAAGCAGCAGCCTTTTTACAGAAACTCCTTTTTTTTCTGAACATATTTACTAGTTGCTAGAATTAGAATTAGAACTGATCTGGCTTCTGTCTTGTTACTGATAGTAGCTACTAGAAATTAAATAAATGGATTTTAAATAAATTAAAAATTTACAGACAAACTGCAATGCACAAAATCCCAAGCGACGGCTTGTCATGACTGCACTTTAAACAGGCTGTGAACCTGGATGAAGTCACGAAGAGAACCTGAATGCTGCCTTATGTCTACAACACCTGAAACAGTAACGGACACTGAGAAAATGAAAGTGGGGTGTGTTAAATGCTCCCATAATCAGCTACTTGCACTGCAATTGAAAAGTCTAAGCAGTTCAGTTACACTTTACAGTAGGATTGGTTTGTCCAAAGACAGAGAGGGCGATATGTCAGCGTGAGAGTAAAAGCAAGTTGAAAACATTTTAGAGCAGGTCTACCATCTAGTGTAATGAGACATTTTTGATCTCTGTCAAATAAGATGTATGAACTCTTTGCGTTTAGAGTGGGTCATGGAGCATACAAGTACAGTGGCATTTTGTGCTTTACAGAGAGCTGGCTTAAACCTGATATACAGTACCTGACACAATTTTAATGCTGGATGTATTTCATGTTATTCAAGCAGACAGAGATCCAGTGCAGTGTGCAGGACTGGTCATCTATCATTGAAATTCTGCCTGTCAGAATTCATCCACATTATTTGCTCAGGGAGATAACTTACATCAACCTTATTAATGTATATATTCCTCCCTCTGCTAATGGGTACCTAGCAAAAGAAATGATTAATTCTGCCACCAACAATTTAATGATGACTCACTTCCACCCTGCAGTTATAATACGTGGTCACTTAAACCATGTGACTTTGGAAGGAACAGTAACACATTTCTATCAGCTTGTGACCAGTTCCACTCAAATAAATAACATCAAATAAATAACAAGCTGGACTAGCTGTATTCAAATGTTAAAGATGCTTTTAATTGTAATCTGTTGGCTCCTTTAGGCAAATCTGACCACAACTTGATTCATTTTATTCCCAGCTACATGCCAGATATTAGATGGCAACCTGTTACCATCAGAATAGTGAGAAGATGGAGCCTGGACGCTGAAATGACTCTGAATGACTGCTTCCAAATGACAGACTAGAAAATGATGTGTGAGTCATATGGGGACAATTCTGAGGGTCTCTGTCACTGCATCATAGACTATATTAATTTCTGTGTTGACACACTGGTAGTCACAAAGACAGTGTGTTGTATTCCAAACAACAAGCCCTAGATTACTAAAGAGCTAAAAGGTCTCCTGAATGAGAAAAAGACAGCATTCAAATCCAGTGACAGCGGCACTAAAGGACATACAGTATGTGCTAAAGAAATAGCTGATAGTAAGAAACAAAGATTACAAAGCTAAAATAGAAAGTAAAATCACGCAGAATAATGTGAAAGATGTCTGGAATGGTCTAGGTATAATAACGGGACTCAAGCAATCCAAGGCTCAGGTTCGTGAAGGGGATGTGGACAAAGTTAACTCCCTGAATCAGTTTTTTTAAACATTTTCCTTCCCACTGCCTCCCTCTTCCAATGACCAGTCTCCCAGGACCATCCATACTACATCAACAATTCCTACCATGTCAACTGGAATGGCCAGGGACAAGTCTACCTCTGACCATCAGTGTGGATTGTCCATAACTGAAGACCAAGTAAGGAGACAACTGAGGATGCCACTCCTTAGTAAAAGGCACATGACAGCCCGCCTGGAGTTTGCCAAAAGGCACCTGAAGGACTCTCAGACTATGAGAAAGAAAATTCTCTGGTCTGATGAGACAAAGATTGAACTCTTTGGTGTGAATGCCAGGCGTCACGTTTGGAGGAAACCAGGCACCACTCATCACCAGGCCAATACCATCCCTACAGTAAAGCATGGTGGTGGCAGCATCATGCTGTGTGGATGTTTTTCAGCGGCAGGGACTGGGAGAATAGTCAGGATAAAGGGAAAGATGACTGCAGCAATGTACAGAGACATCCTGGATGAAAACCTGCTCCAGAGCACTCTTGACCTCAGACTGGGGCGATGGTTCATCTTTCAGCAGGACAACGACCCTAAGCACACAGCCAAGATATCAAAGGAGTGGCTGCAGGACAATTCTGTGAATGTCCTTGAGTGGCCCAGCCAGAGCCCAGACTTGAATCCAATTGAACATCTCTGGAGAGATCTTAAAACGGCTGTGCACTGACGCTTCCCATCCAACCTGATGGAGCTTGAGAGGTGCTGCAAAGAGGAATGGGCGAAACTGGCCAAGGATAGGTGTGCCAAGCTTGTGGCGTCATTTTCAAAAAGACTTGAGGCTGTAATTGCTGCCAAAGGTGCATCGACAAAGTATTGAGCAAAGGCTGTGAATACTTATGTACATGTGATTTCTCAGTTTTTTTATTTTTAATAAATTTGCAAAAACCTCAAGTAAACTTTTTTCACATTGTCATTATGGGGTATTGTGTGTAGAATTCTGAGGAAAAAAATGAATTTAATCAATTTTGAAATAAGGCTGTAACATAACAAAATATGGAAAAAGTGATGTGCTGTGAATACTTTCCGGATGCATTGTAGAATTTTGGTCATACCGCCCAGCACTACCATCCAGCCATTCCAGTTATGGGGTAAACTCAGAGATATGCAGGTGGATGAGCCTATAGTGTTCTGGATAATGGACTATCTGTCAGACAGACTGCAGTTCCTGAGACTCAAAAACTGTGTTTCTGATATGGAGGTGAGCAACACTGAAGCACCACAAGAAACAGTCCTGTCTCCTTTTCTCCTTACACTGTACACCTCCAACTACAATTATAACACCATGTCATGTCACTTATGGGAATTCTTAGATTATTCTGCACTTATGGGGTGTATTGATAAAAGGGATGAAGTAGTGTAAAGGAGTCAGGTGGATAACTTTGTTTTTGGTGCAAAGATAATTGTCTGCATCTTAACATCAGCAAAACCAAGGAACTGGTTAATGACTTTTGCTACACCAAAGAACCTGTCCAATCAATATTCAAGGAGTGGATATATACAGTAGGTTGTCTACTCCTACAAGTACTTGGGGGTCCACATTAATGACAGGTTGGACTGGTCTCAGAACACAGAGTAACTATAACAAGAAAGGGCAAAGCAAGCTAGTGACATCCTTCACACCTTCTATGACTCTGTGATGGCCAGTGCAGTTTTCTACGCTGTGCTGGGTTGGTATCAATCACTTCAAGACAGGACAACCAAATCAACAAGCCAATTAAAAGAGCAAGCTCAGTTATATGACACACTCTGAACACCTTGGAGGTCATAGTAAAGGAGAGAATTAAAACAAAACCGTGTGTCATTATGAACAATGATGCATGTCCTTTCTCTGACACACTGAGTTCTTTCAGCCAGCAATCATTCAGCAGAAGTGTGTCAAGAAATGCTACTGGGGCTACTTTATACCAACAGGAACACATCCGCATAATGCCTCACAGGGACTGCAACAGCCAAGTTGGAAGTTTTCATTCTTTTGAATTTTCTTTCTTTATAGTCATTCTGGTGTGTGTTCAGGCCAAATTCTGTATGTATATTTATTTATGTATTTACTTACTTATCTAACTTTTATGTATTTATTTATTTAAAGAGTATCTGTAAAAAGCCACATTTCCCCCTAAGGACAAATCAAATTCTATCCATCTATTTATCTATTTATAACTCAGAAAACACTGTAAAGTAAGAGAATAAAAACAGATAAAGATTTGGAGCACCCCAGATGGGGGAAGGTCCCATTTGGTGTTTTACGCACTCTGAGAAACGTTCATTCATATCAAAGAGAGGAGACGGGAGTAGGGGAATCTCCTTGATTGTTTTATTGAGTCTGAATATTTTAACATTAGGTCCATATATATATATATTTTTAAATGCTAGCCCCTAGCTTTGCCTGCCCTCGACAACTGTGTGGCTCTTTTAAGTGGTACAGCTGGCCATGGGTAGAGCTCACTGTCCCCCTTCCCATGCAATATTAGAGTAGAGTTACAAGTTCCTTTTGCATAGAGGCAACTGTGAAAGAGTTACATTCACAATAATTCTGGCCACTCCTCATTGCTCACAACAACATTATGGCTAAGATGGAAACAGGCTTTGTCACAGGACTAAATAATTAAAAGGGCTGGGAGGTGGAAACAGAATTTGGATTAAAATAAAATGTGAGTCAAATTGACAGAGCAAAGATTAAAACCAAACTGGCAAAAACACTAGTGTCCTGCTCTAACAAAACCCAGACGTCAAAGTCAAATGTTGGAACATAATCCCTATAGTAACTAGCGCTCCGTTCTGCTCCCTAAAGTAAATAACTTCAAAAATGCATAGTAAATTTGTTTTAACATCCACAAGGATGATGAGTGCAGTGCACCATGATCATAAATACCAGCTGTGCTGAGAAGTGCAACCCTACAACAGTAATAAACATAAGACCAGCATTTCGTCATGGAAATGATAAAACAGGTGTCTTTGGCCTTAAGAAAACAAAACAATTGCATTCCAACAATATATAAAAAAAGTTTTAATAAATGAATCGCAAGAACCATTTTATGCTTCATAATGCATGCGTTAGAATTTTCCCCAAATTCTTAATGACACTCTGGGGGTGCATTTTCCTTCTGCATTGGTGACATGCTTCTTTACTACCAAAGCATGCTTCTTTTTCTGTGTCACTCTCTTTCCTTCCATATACTGTACATTAATTCAGCATGCCTGAAACATCAAGGGAGGGACCCAATTTCGCTATAACATACTGTATATTTAATTACATGAAACACCAAGTAGTATCAGAATTCGCTATGATATTACTTAAATTTATCTACACGCTCAAAATAAAACGTGGAAGCCCCAACCTCTCCGCCACAACCACAGCCCCTGCTCTTCAATGCAATAATAAACGTATATGTCTAGGGAACCAGAAACATTAGAGCTGGCAGTGGATCTACCAGTAATACACTGCACATCCTAAAGACTGGCTTTTGTTTAACAGCCTGGGCTGCATAAACAAAATTATTCAGAAAAAAAAAAAAAACGAATGCTCTCCCATGCATATAAAATAATAAAATATAAACATATCCACCTTCTCATGTAGCACATAACTTCGTAAACTAAAAATCTAAGCTTCTCATTCAATATTAATTAAGCATTCCATTCTTGGATACACACCCAAACTACAATGTACTGAACTTTAGCATAATTAATTAAGAAGAGAGTGGAAAGAAAATATATAAACATATTTGTGACATTAAATACACTACTCAAAAAACCTTGGATCTCGATGAATCAAACATTCAAGTGGAAAGTCTACTCAGTAATACTATATATATATATATATATATATATATATATATATATATAGTATATGAATATATAATTCATTGAGAACAAAATGATGTTACAACAGTCAATGGAAACCAAAATCACCAAACCACTGAGGACTGGGTTCAACATCACACTGAAAATCAAAGTCAAAAATTGAAATCACAGGTTGATCCAACTTGCGTGAATTTCATCATAACAATTCATAATGTGACTCAGTAGTCTGTATGGTCCCCACATGCCTGTATGCACTCCCGACAATGTCTGGACATGCTCCTGATGAGACAACAGATGGTGTCCTGGGGGATCTCCTCCCAGACCTGGATCAGGGCATCAGTGAGCTCCTGGATAGTCTGCGGTTCTACTTAGCAGCATTAGATGCACCAATACATAACATCTTGAAGGATTTCAATTCGATTCAAGTCTGGGGAACATGTGGGCCAGTCAATGGCATCAATGCCTTCATAATCCAGGAAGTGCCTACACACTCTGGCCTCAATAGGCCGGACATTGTCCTGCACCAGGAGGAACCCAGGGCCATCTCCACCAGCATAAAGCCTGACAATGACTCTGAGGATTTCAGGGTAGCCAGTGTACCATTGCCAGGCACGTGGAGGTCTGTGCGACTCTCTAAGGGTATGCCTCCCCAGATCATCACAGACCCACTGTCACACTGGTCATGCTGGATGATATTGCAGGCTTCATAACGTTCAGCACAGCATCTCCAGATTCTTTCACATTTAACACTTGTTGCTCAGTGTGAACCTGCTCTTATCTGTGAAGAGAACGGGACACCAGTGGCGGAGTTGCCAATTGTAGTATTATGTCGAATGACAATCCAGCTGCACAGTGATGGCCTGAGAGCACACATCCGACTAGAAGCAGGTTGGGCCCTAGTGCATTCCTCATGGCGTCTATTTCTGGCATTCTGTTTCATTCTGAGTCTGTTTCATGTCATTCTGTAGGGCTCTGGCAGAGCTCCCCCTGTTCCTCCTTGCACAAAGGGACAGATACATCTCCTGCTGCAGGGTTGATGCCCTTCTACCGCACTGTCCAGCTGCTCCTCGTGTAACAGCGCATCTCCTAGTACCTCCTCCATACTCTTGAGATATTCCTGCAAAAGCCCATGAATGTACCATCCTGGAGGAGCTGGACTATCTGTGCAACCTGAATTGGCTGCAGGTACTGCCTTATGCTACCAGTAGTGATGAGGACACTAGCAAAACACAAAACTAGAGAAAAATCAGTTAGGAAGGATTAGGAGTTACAGTGCATCCGTAAAGTATTCACAGAGCATCACTTTTTCCACATTTTGTTATGTTACAGCCTCAAATTCATTCTTTTCCTCAGAATTCTACACACAACACCCCATAATGACAACATGAAAAAAGTTTACTTGAGTGTTTATGCAAATTTATTAAAAATAAAAAAATTGAGAAAGCACATGTACATAAGTATTCACAGCCTTTGCCATGAAGCTCAAAATTGAGCTCAGGTGCATCCTGTTTCCCCTGAGTCCACCTGAGGTAAATTCAGTTGATTGGACATGATTTGGAAAGGCACACACCTGTCTCTATAAGGTCCCACAGTTGACAGTTCGTGTCAGAGCACAAACCAAGCATGAAGCCAAAGGAATTGTCTGTAGACCTCCGAGACAGGATTGTCTCGAGGCACAAATCTGGGGAAGGTTACAGAAAAATTTCTGCTGCTTTGAAGGTCCCAATGAGCAGAGTGACCTCCATCATCCGTAAGTGGAAGAAGTTCAAAACCACCAGGACTCTTCCTAGAGCTGGCCGGCCATCTAAACTGAGTGATCGGGGGAGAACGGCCTTAGTCAGGGAGGTGACCAAGAACCCGATGGTCACTCTGTCAGAGCTCCAGAGGTCCTCTGTGGAGAGAGGAGAACCTTCCAGAAGGACAACCATCTCTGCAGCAATCCACCAATCAGGCCTGTATGGTAGAGTGGCCAGACGGAAAGTTTGCCAAAAGGCACCTGAAGGACTCTCAGACCATGAGAAAGAAAATTCTCTGGATTGATGAGACAAAGATTGAACTCTTTGGTGTGAATGCCAGGCGTCACGTTTGGAGGAAACCAGGCACTGCTCATCACCAGGCCAATACCATCCCTACAGTGAAGCATGGAGGTGGCAGCATCATGCTGTGGGGATGTTTTTCAGCGGCAGGAACTGGGAAACTAGTCAGGATAAAGGGAAAGTTGACTGCAGCAATGTACAGAGACATCCTGGATGAAAACCTGCTCCAGAGCGCTCTTGACCTCAGACTGGGGCGATGGTTCATCTTTTAGCAGGACAACGACCCTAAGCACACAGCCAAGATATCAAAGGAGTAGCTTCAGGACAATTCTGTGAATGTCCTTGAGTGGCCCAGCCAGAGCCCAGACTTGAATCCGATTGAACATCTCTGGAGAGATCCTAAAATGGCTGTGCACCGACGCTTCCCATCCAACCTGATGGAGCTTGAGAGGTACTGCAAAGAGGAATGGGCGAAACTGGCCAAGGATAGGTGTGCCAAGCTTGTGGCATCATATTCAAAAAGACTTGAGGCTGTAATTGCTGCCAAAAGTGCATCAACAAAGTATTGAGCAAAGGCTGTGAATACTTATGTACATGTGATTTCTCAGTTTTTTTATTTTTAATAAATTTGCAAAAACCTCAAGTAAACTTTTTTCATGTTGTCATTATGGGGTGTTGTGTGTAGAATTCTGAGGAAAAAAATGAATTTAATCCATTTTGGAATAAGGCTGTAACATAACAAAATGTGGAAAAAGTGATGCGCTGTGAATACTTTCCGGATGCACAGTAGCAATTGTCTGAGGCCACCACCTGAAAAACCATTCCGTTTTTGTGGGTTTGTCTTGCTGTTCCCTCTCCAATGTACCTGTTGTCACTTTTATTTGCACCAAAGCAGGTGAAGTTGATATACAATCGCTTATACCACCTAACTGGGCAGATTGATCTCCCTGAAGCTTAACTGACTTGGTGTTAGTTTGGGTTAATTAAGTGTTCCTCTAATTTTTCTGGAGCTGTGTCCATAAGGAATTTCAAAAGATTTTTTGTTGATCAGCACTTTGTCATGGCATCAGACCTCAAGAGCAGCAGAGCTAGTACTACTCAGTACCGGATTAACTCAGACATGGTCCAGGCTGCATGTTAACACAAAGTCTCCCACTAACTACGCCCGCCAACAAGGCAGTACACGCACGAGGTAATATAAAGACGTATGTGTGCTAAAGTACTGAACTTGATGCTTATTAGGCTACTAATTATTTAAAAACAAAGACAACGGCTTACTTTACAACTTGAATCAACCAAAATAGGCATGTTTAGACGGTCTTACTATTAGCTAGGCCAGCAGTTCCCAAACTTTGTTTAGCTACGGGCCGGACAGCGCATGTGTAACATTTTCGCGCACATTCAGAAGGTCGGAGATTACCGTTTGACAAAATCATCCCCTTTGTGTGCTTCATCATCACTAGAACTGGAATCTAAAGTATAATGCAGTAACTGTTCATTTCTAAATACCTGTCGTTAACACAACAAATCGTTGTCTTCTTTTCACGTGCTTCACTTTCTGACAGCACTGCTGCCTCAAGCGCCGTGTCAATTTCATTGAAGACAACAAAACTGGGAGAGGGCAGTGTTTGTGCGCGTGACTAGTGGACGAGTTATCTACAAGAAATAACAGTTATAAGGTTAAAAAGGACACGATCGGCCAGCCTGGAGGCAAGAATATTTCTGTGAAAGACAAAGAACAATTATTTTCTTTCGTACGGGTTAATACTGTAATGACCACCGAGATAGAAAGACCGAGATACACGCCGAATGGAAGTTAAGCCTAATAATGGGCACGTTTATTCCAAAACAAATCATTTACAGCCGTCTTTTAGCAGACGCAAACGCCCCGTAAAAATAACAGGTATTTAACTAGGCAGGTTATTTCACTAGGCAGTGTTACCGATCGTCGTCGAGCGTCTGGTATTGTGTCCCTTTTCCCAGTTCCTCGTTATCATCTCCAAGGCTGTATTTATAATGCAGTGAGAGTCTCCACCTGCTTTCTCGAGCCTTCTCGGACTTGAAAGGTTTAACGGGAAAATTCCAGGAGTTCCCGGAACGCAAAAGTCCGCACTCCTGTGAATACCCTGCTGTCAATCACCTGTCCAGAACCCGCCCATCTCTAGAGTGACAATGCTGGCTATTACAATACATTCCGATTCCCCTGTGGCCCGTGGAGTCCTGGGCGTTAGCTCATAGTCCGGCCGTACTTATGTTCCTTAATTATTATTACTTAATTATTATAACAAACACGTTCCTGCGTCCTTAAATGCAAATCATGAAAATTATTTATATGTAAAATAAATATATTTGAATCAAACGCTGTATTTCTCATAACAAAGATTCAAATAAACATCTAGGGTGCCAGATGAGGTAACGGTGTGCCGAAGTCAAAACCAGAAAAGTAGAACGATAAAAAAAACTCGATTGAACAGGGAGGTAATAAAATGACCTTCCTTAGTAGCAAAAGAAATTAACAAAACTATACAATCACTATGATTACAGTGACTGGGGTTTACTGTACATTTACTTGATTCGCATAAAAATGCTGGAGACAGAAGCCTCTTGGAGGTAGAAAGGGTGATGTGTCCTGGAATGACATAAGCAGCATTCAACCTGCATACTAGAGAAGAGACAACTCAGGAGTAAAGAGATACATATAGAGATGACGTGGTGTGCCTGTGGAGGCATTAAAGATCTCTGGGGTGGCAAAGAGCAGTACATACTCCCAGTATGGGACAATAAGTACTGACAGTGCAAGAGCTGCTTTTTTTGAGCTGGCTTATGTAGTGTAATTAAATGTTAAGCAGTGCAAGGACATAGGAGCCTATTAGAGTTAGCTCAAGCATTGTGTCCCTGTGGGGAAAGCAGAGCAGTCACTGCCCTAGAGGTGACTGTGAGGCTTGGCTGGAAGCAGTTCTGCAACAGTTATAAGGCAAGAGTCAAGAGGTCAGTTAGCCTAAATGGAGAAGAGAAGAGAGACCAGAATCACAGTAAAGAGCGAATAAGAGGAATAAGCAGTGAGGAATGGGATGTTTCATTAGGATTTTTAGGTGTGGACAAGCTACACTTCAAGTGGGGATACTACACCTGTTTCAGCATGCCAAGAATGCCAGCAGGTTTGTTATTTTCTTTCTGTTGACCTGTGAGCTTTATATTAGCACTAGTTTAATCAATTCCTTGTGTTAGTTTGTGATTCTGGGTATGGAAGGTGACCACAAGGGCTCTCTTCTATGATGCTTTATTTGTTTTTTACAAGTTTCAACAGTCTCCCTTAATCAAATAAATGGTGTGCTTCATTTATTTGATTAATTTACTTTACCTTTATTCATAGTTCTATACTTATTTTATAAAGCACTATACAGTATATATGGTACCTCTCAAAAGTTTTATAACACCTCAGTTTTTTCGGTTTTTGCAGAACTGCATACAGTTTAATGTCTTAATGTTTCATGAAATCAAGGAACAGAACAAATAAGAAATGACTGTGAGATCCAGGTCCGAACACCACCAGACAGAGACCACTTCTTTATAAAAAAGCACATGTTTATTGCTGAAACACACAGTTCCACACAGCACACGGTGCTTCCCAACACTAAACACCTCAACTATGGGCCTTTCTCTCTCAGTCCATGGGTCATTTTTCCTCTCTTCACGGCAGCTTCGTCCTTCTCCCACTCCCGACTTTAGCTCTCAGACTGTAGGAAGGCGGCCCCTTTTATGTTCACCTGGACGTGCTCCAAGTGCTTGATGATGCTCTTCCGGCAGCACTTCCTGGTGTGGTGGAAGTGCTGCTCTTGCACCCGGAAGCACTCCAGGTGTCCTTAGAAGGCTCTTCTTCCATTTTCCCAGGTGTGGCGGAAGTGAATGTTTCCCGGGCTCCATGAGGCTTGAGGTACCCCCTGGCGGTGGCCACGGGCCCCAACGGGCTTGAGCCTCCTTGCTCCTCTCCCATGGTTCTCTCCAGATCCATGGCGGTTGCCTCCTCGTGGCCTGGAGGATGTAAACGCCACCTCCCAGTCCTTCCAGGCATCTTGGCTGGGTCTGTCCCCCAGCCTCCTGTGACAATGAGAAATAAAAAAATAAGTCAAGGAATCATTAAGTGTACAAAACTTTATTAAAATTTTTGATTAATAAAAGTAGCCACCTTTTGCTGATATAACAGCCAAACTCTGTTAACCCTTTTGATTCAGAATGTCAGTCACTCTGTACAAGTCACTCTGCCTCCAGCAAAAGATCCCCAGAACACTTCCTCCTTCATGTTTGAAACTTAGTGTCACAAACTGAGGAACCATCCTTTCACCAACTTGATGGTGTACAAAGTCCTTGCGTGATGAACTGAAGATTTCAAATTTTGATTCATTGGTCCATAAGACTTTCTTCCAGTCTGTAGTAATCCACAGCTGGTATTTCAAGGCCCTGTTTTGTCCTTTAAGGAATGGCTTTCTTACTGCCAATCAACCTGTCAAACCTGCAGAACAAAGTCTCCTCTTCATAGCAGAAACTGAGACTTACTTTTTTTGAGCACTGTTAGGCTGTGCTTGAAGCTTCTGTGCTGTGAAGTGCCAATCACACAAGCTGGTGACCCTCGGAAACTTGTCCTCTGATTGGGTTGTGACTTTGTGTCTGCCAGATTTCAGAGTTTCTTCCAGCTTCCAGTTGTCTTTGGATTGTGTAGGACAACGTACTCATGGACACTGATTTTTTTTTTGCGATTTCTATGAATGAAAGGCCTACACCTCTAAGGGTTTAATGCTCTGTCTCATTTAATTTGTTAATTGCCGTTTTCTTGCCATTATCACTGGAATATTGTCCACGAAGTACTTCAGAGGGTGTAGTAACACAGTCTGTTCCAACTCTGCTTTAAGACAGACAGAGGGAAATCAACAGGAGTTGGGACACGTGTGTAAATTCTTTGCTTCAATTTGCAAGGCTTAATTTACTTTAACTGCTGCAGAACATCTGTAGGTTGTAGCCTATTAGTTGTGTACTGAAGAAGGCCCATTTGTAATATTCTGAAATTTAATTTTTTCAGTTTTTGCTAGCTCAAACTTCAAATTTAAACCTCAACTAATTACATTTGAAGAAAAACTAGAAAAACGGAGGAGTTCTAAAACTTTTGGCTGGTAGTGTATATATATTATTAATTGTTGTATTTTTGTAAATATTTTGTTTTATCTTTTCATGGGACAACACTGAAGATATGACACTTTGATGCAATGTAAAGTAGTCAGTGTACAGCTTGTATAACAGTGTAAATTTGCTGTCCCCTCAAAATAACTCAAAACACAGCCATTAATGTCTAATCTGCTGTCAACAAAAGTGAATACACCCATAAGTGAAAAATGTCCAAATTGTGCCCAATTAGCAATTTTCCCTCCCCGGTGTCATATGACTTGTTAGTGTTGCAAGGTCTCAGGTGTTAATGGGGAGCAAGTGTGTTAAATTTGGTGTTATCCCTCTTATACTCTCTCATACTGGTCACTGGAAGTTCAACATGGCACCTCATGGCAAAGAACTCTCTGAGGATCTGAAAAAAAGAATTGTTGCTGTACATAAAGATGGCCTAGGCTATAAGAAGATTGCCAACACCCTGAAAGTGAGCTGCAGCATGATGGCCAAGACCATACAGCGGTTTAACAGGACAGGTTCCACTCAGAACAGGCCTCGCCATGGTCGACCAAAGAAGTTGTGTGCACATGCTCAGTGTCATATCCAGGGGTTGTCTTTTGAAAATAGACGTATGAGTGCTGCCAGCATTGCTACAGAGGTTGAAGGGGTGGGGGGGGTCAGCTTGTCAGTTCTCGGACCATACGCCGTGCATCAAATTGGTCTGCATGACTGTAGTCCCAGAATATAGCCTTTTCTAAAGATGATGCACATGAAAGCCCACAAACAGTTTGCTGAAGACAAGCAGACTAAGGACATGGATTACTGGAACCATGTCCTGTGGTCTGATGAGACCAAGATAAACTTATTTGGTTCAGATGGTGTCAAGCGTGTGTGGCGGCAAATAGGTGAGGAGTACAAAGACAAGTGTGTCTTGCCTACAGTCAAGCATGGTGGTGGGAGTATCATGGTTTGGGGCTGCATGTGTGCTGCTGGCACTGGGGAGCTACAGTTCATTGAGGGAGCCATGAATGCCAATGTGTACTGTGACATACTGAAGCAGAGCATGATCCCCTCCCTTTGGAAACTGGGCCGCAGGGTAGTATTCCAACATGATAACGACCCCAAACACACCTCCCAGACGAACCACTGCCTTGCTAAAGAAATCTGAGGGTAAAGGTGCTGGACTGGCCAAGCATGTCTCCAGACCTAAACCCTATTGAGCATCTGTGGGGCATCCTCAAACGAAGGTGGAGGAGCGCAAAGTCTCTAACATCCACCAACTCCGTGATGTTGTCATGGAGGAGTGGAAGAGGATTCCAGTGGCAACCTGTGAAGCTCTAGTGAACTCCATGCCCAAGAGAGTTAAGGCAGTGCTGGAAAATAATGGTGGCCACACAAAATATTGACACTTTGGGCACAATTTGGACATTTTTCACTTAGGGGTGTACTCACTTTTGTTGCCAGCAGTTTAGACATTAATGGCTGTGTGCTGAGTTATTTTGAGGGGACAGCAAATTTACACTGTTATTCACGCTGTACGCTGACTACTTTACATTGTAACAAAAGGTCATATCTTCAGTGTTGTCCCATGAAAAGATATAATAAAATATTTACAAAAATGTGAGGGGTGTACTCACTTTTGTGAGATACTGTGTATACAGTATATATATTTATGTACATATACAGTATGTTGAAGGTAGTGCCTTGTGGATGCACTCTCTCCCCTGGTCCTTCCATCCAGCTGGCATTCCGGCCAGGTAATGGACATGGCTGTCTGTCACAATATATATATATATGTGTGTGTGTGTGTTTGTATAGTGAGGGAGACCATTCTAGTATGTATCAGTGCTCTGTTTCTGTTTTCAGGTCTGTTGTTTGTCATTTTTATGTTCCTGGTTAATATGTTTATTTGTTGTAGTAATGTAATCTCTTTTGTTCTGTAAAGTTCCTTTTTATGGTGCACACTGTTAATGATGCCATGTAAAATAAAAGATGACTGCTTGGTATTAGCTGGCACATTCTTTATTTGCTGTGTTCCTGGTTGATTTTTACCTTGTTCCCTAAACTGCTATGACTGGATTTGACTCTCCATGACCCTGAACTGGATAAGCAGGTTAGATAATTAGATGGGTGATATTCTTTCATTTGCACAGAGAGGGGATGGTTGTGTTCTTTTTTGTGGAAATGTCTTTTATTATATTGACACCCTCCTCATAATGTACATTGCTTGTTTACACGTATTTTTGCAAATGCACATACACAAGCTGTGTCTTTATTTCTGCAGAGGTGCATTGCGGTGACAACAACCAAGACAATACATATATCGAGAATACACTTTTTCATTCTGAGGATAATTTTTTTGACTATAATAACACCGCATACTGCTTGCTGTATAAATTAGCAACTGGAAAATACTCCTCACCTGACTATAATGCATTTTGTGGTTAAATAAATCTCAGCAGAATACCTAACCATTCAAGTCATGAACAAGGAACAAATGGCTGACACCACTATATGGTTTAAAGACTTTATTCTCACTTTTAATGGTTACATCTGATAAAAATTAAAAGGGTCTAACTTAACCAAGAAAAAAGAAAACCACACTGGAGTAGAATAAACTTTTGACATTTGTTTTTTGTTCCCAGAAACCAACATATGAATTGCTAAACACTAAAGCTCAGCTTCCATTACTTTGTCTTTTACTAAATTATCTTTAGGCACAAAGCAAACCAAATACTTAACAATCCATTAACGTCTATAGTTCTTTGGAAATACAGTACTCCATCCTAGCCAAGTATAAGTGTGACAGGTGCTTAAACTTACAGCACCAATAATCTTGAGAAACCGCCCGTTGCACTTTCAGCCAAGGAATTTGAAACTGATCTCCAACAAAGTCCACTTTACAGGAATAGGAAACTGCTGGCAGAGACATAGCTTGTAAATGGGTCACCATTACACACAAATAGAAAATAGTAAATCAAAATGCTATGGATGAGATGAGCACAGAAAGGACATTGTTGTAAAAAATACTTACATAATATAATATAATATCAGTGCTGCTTAACTCAGTTAAGGATCACATTTGCACTCTACAGCCTATCTGAACAGCATATGCCACATTGTAGAAACCAGTCCTGGATTTGACACCAGTTCGTTGGAGTGCTCACTCATGCACACGCGCATGGGGCCAATTTTGAATGACTAATTAATCTAAGATACACATCTTTGGTATTTGGGAGGAAAAACGGAGCGTATGGGGAAAAATTCCCACAAACAAGTGGTGAATGTCAAACTCGGGACGCTGGATAAGTGAGGCAGCTACTGTGTTGCATTAAAAGAAAACAATAAAAGACAGCACAATGGTTTTATTAAAGCAGAAACAGATTTACTACTCTGTTTGATAAGAAAGTGTTTAGGCCATCCTAATATACTATGGCTTAAAATATTAAAAAAATATTTTATTTAGAAAATAAAATTATCTTCTGTAGTATAATGATACATAAAATTACATTATACATTACAAAAATCTGCCAACATTCACTACTTTTGTCAGAAAGTCCTATAAAATTCCATCATTGTAGTTTAAAATGCATCAAAATCAGGTGCACCATGTCAAGTGAAAATAATTTTTAAAAATAATTTAAAATTAGAAACATTCACAGTTAGTTCTAAAGTATTTGTGTAATATATTATTCACATCAGTGTGGAAAAAGTTAAAACAGCCATTTTCATACAATATGAAATTTACCATAACATAGTGTTTTTTTATTAATGAAAACTAAAATTAAACATATCTTTAAGAAAAAAATAATTATTTTAATTTTAAAAACTAAAATAATAATTATAAAATGCCTGAAAACTACAAGTAAACGAAAATGAGAAAATAAAAATGTAAGCAAAACTAGTTTTTGTAATTTTAATTTTGGTTTTCACCACATTTGTCATTGTCTGTATGTCCAATGTACATGTGATTGTGTAGTTGCTAGTATATTTAAAAACAGACATAATATTACAAGACAAGAACATTAAAGAGAAAAAAGAAAGGAAAAGTGGTGAAGTCTGTCCAAAAATAGTAATAACTTGGAAACATGCACACCTCTGGTCCTGCCATGTTTAAGGTTCCAGCACCAGTAGTTTCCTGCACTGCATGTGCTGGATGTGCAGCAAATGCAAGAGCTGTCATTCTTCTTCTTCATATTAAATAATCAGCTTCTGCAATTTGCCTCACACTCAGTGGATGTCACGGCACTTCTTTTTTTCTTTTTCTTTCTGCTATGTCACCTCCTTGATCAGTTTGCCTATGAAAGAAAGATTTGTACCCAGAAAACTTTGCAGAGGTTGCTGGTAGTCAGATGTTTTTGTTTCACCAGCACATTATCATGTCATAAGCTGCTTTAGGTTGATGCACAAGTTAGGATTCATACAAGACTTTGGCAGGTGTCATGAAACGGAGTCTTAAACATGAAAATATTAGTATAGACCTCCAAAAAGTCCCAAGAAGAGTAGTCCAGGAATTGTCATTGTCCAGCCCAGAAGAGATTCACTCAGTCCAGCTTACTCCCAGCTACACAGAAGGCTTCTTCCTGGATGAATCCCAAAATAGGGAAATCTTTTTTGTCCCATGTATCACATATAAAGAGAGATTCCAACATACCTCCTTTTATTCAATGACAGTTTCTTTCACATTTTAAGGCAAAGGGGAAAATGGAAAACAGAAAAGAAACATGAAAGGTCAAAAATCAAAGTCATAATGGGCAGAGGTCATATCATACATTTCAGAGAATTGAAAATACCAATGCCCAAAGCACTATCCAAAAATTACAAAGTCATTCCAAAGTCCTAACTCACAAAAGGTTAGGTCAATAGTTCCTGACACCAGCTAGCACAGTGGGAATTTGTGTTTTTAAAATTCTAAATTTTGGACACCAGGAATAGCATGCTAGCATCCTAAATATTCTTTATGTAATGATGTTGTGATACATGGTTGTCACAAGGTAGTAACAGGAATACATTACCATTAACAATATTGTTGCCAGACCTAAAATAACCAAAAAAGCAATAGCTGTAGCCAATAAAATGGGGGAAATATAAGCAAAAATAACAAAAAAAATAATAACAACTAAAAAACTGCATAAGTGAATGTTGGAAGTTACAGAAATTGAAACTAAAATATCCATACTTCAAAATAAGTACACTTAGAGCTCTTCAGGGTACTAGTGTTAGATGAAACATTTATTGGTGGAAAAAATAATGACATGCCATTACTTTTGCTGTTGATGTATTACATATTTAAAAATAAATGTTTTTTTGATTCCTAGAAGTTTTCTGTAGTTCCAGATTATGCATACAATAACTAGCCTCCTTGTGCAGCAAACAGTGTGTTGGTAAAACAATTGTCAAACTCATTGTATTTCTGTAGATATTTATTCCCACCATTTAGATAAGGCTTACGTTTTTAGTAAGCAAAAAGTCTCTAATGTATGATTAATTTCTTCTTTGCGGCTAATGCTACAGAGACAGGTACTGATCCTCCATGACTCTGTAATTGAACAAATTAGTAACATTTGTATGAAAGGAAAAGGCTTTGACTTTAATTAAAAATGGGATACGAAATATTGCACATGCAGCTGATTCCTTCGGTGTGAGGGGGCTTGTCTGTGTGTGCGTGTTTGGGGCAGATTATGCCATGAACAAGCCTCTAGCTGAAATGCCTCTTTTTTCTCTCACGACACAGCAGTACAAGCAGTGTGATACAGTGGTATTCGATCAAAGAGGTCATAAGTCACCAGTACAGGGTAACAGTACTCATGGGTATGTTAAGGAACTTTGCGGGTGTACTCTAAGTTGAAATTCAAAGAGTGCTACTCAATAAACTAACACAGGGAGAATGTGCAACAGAAAGTGTACAGGTATGGTCACTGAACCCATGACTCTTGAACTGTAAAAGTGCATGCCGTGACGCTTCAAAGTTATGCTAAAGGTACAACTTACATATTGAGCATAGCATCAAGTCCTTCATCAAATGCACCACTCTCAATAGACTCAAAACTGTTATCAGAATTTGACTCAAGCTTTGTTCATAATGATGTGTAAGGATGAGGTGTCATGGAAGCCATTTATTTCCTGCCTTTTACGCCCAGGTGTGACATATAATATAAATGACCAATCACAGACAACTATAAATGATTAGAATGGACTGAAACTCAGCCATTTAATGTTAATAACCCTTCCACTGTATGTGGCTTAATATACGTGAGATCTATTTACTTGTGGTGCACTGCTCTCTTTGGGTATTCCTGTGCAAATTGCATATTTTATTAATGAAAGGGAACAGATGACATGATTTATTTGAAAGACACCCCTGGATATAAAAAATACAATTATTGCTTTTCACTGACTTGTGGGTGTACTGCAACATACAGAAACAACTTTGAAATATGACTGTCCCACCAGCGGGACACCTTGTGCATAAGTGACTTCCAGTGTATCATATAATTCATTTTATTTAAATACTGCCTTTCCTATGTTCAAAGTGCATAGAATAATATACTCCAATGTACTTAAAATGAGACACATTTATACTATACTAAACACAATGTCATTTTGCATGCTACTTACACTTAAGAGAGAATATACTTGAAATGGAAAACTTAGTGCCTATCAGTGCATCAGTAGACTAGAGACAGCAGATGGAGACGGGAGGCACACTGTACACTTTGTGCTCTGCTTCCTGACAGTGTGCTGCAGACCAGCCATATTTCTCATCATACACCTGATGGTAGCACCTTCCATCCATCCATCCATTATCTAAACCGCTATATCCTAACTACAGGGTTACGGGGATCCGCTGGAGCCTATCCTAGCCAACACAGGGTGCAAGGCAGGAAACAAACCCCGGGCAGGGTAGCACCCTGCAAACTTAAAATGGAAAATGTGGTTCTGCCATAGATTACCTTTGGAGCCTATCTCACTCTCTGAATAGTAAATGGATGTGTTTTTATGTCTCTATTTTTACTTTTTGAATAACCTATAAAAGAATTGCCACCGTCTCTAAAACATTTTCTTCTGTTTAATGACAATTAATAAAACTGTCGACTTTTACAAGTAGTGTTGTAATAAAATATAGATCCCATTAGGGTCACACAAGTACTCATTCCACAAATGTGGCACTCTCCTCTGTGCATTTTGAGCTATGATAGATGTTATTGGTGATCGGTTCTGCAGGCTGCTTACTGTAAATGTTAATTGTAGATTCCCTAAGCCCGTGTTGAGTTAACAAGAAACAATTTGTAGATCTGACTGAGCCTTGACCGGAAAATTAGGCTTATTCAAGAGAGACTTATGCAGGTAAGAACATTCTACACGGAATGGCATGACGTAATGACAAATATGTAGTAGGATAACTTTTTTTAAAGAAAATGTTGGAGGTCACGTATAATAATAATAATAATAATAATAATACATTTTATTTATATAGCGCCTTTCCCGTGCTCAAGGCACTTCACAGAGTTTAAGATAGAACAGCAGGGTAAACAGTATATAGCATTGTACAAACCAGATAAATAAATAAAGAAGATTAAGACAGTAAATTCAGAGAAAATGCCTAACAAACAACATAATTGAATGTCTAGCACACACACACAGGTTACATGAGCATCTTGACATAAAGGTAAACTGAGAGAAGGGTAGTAATAAAGTCAGGTAGAGCTAAAAGCCTTCCTGAACAGATGAGTTTGAGTTGTTTTTTAAAAGAATTCATGGAGTCAGCTGACCTGATTAATTTCGGTAGGTCACGTATGGGAGTTGATCTCAGGCTTGCTGGTTGATAGGCTTGTATGCTATCCACTGCCTTTAGAACTGGCCTTGTTCTCTGTCTCAGTTGAAACAGTACATCATTCTGTAGTATTTGAACAATTAGCAAGAGGTTGAGGTGACAGCTAATTATGTTACTTTACCTCATATTTGGAGGAAATTCTTAATCTCACTCTTAGTCTGTTTTGGGGGCAGGAAGTGGCCAGTGTGTGACTGAATTAGTAATGTATGATCTACCCCAAAATATCAACACCAAGAGGTGGTGTAGTGGTTGGCATATTTACCTTAAATTAAAAATTAAGGATTCATTTCCCAGCTGTGATGTGAAAATGTTTTTGTTTATGAAATATTTCTCATTGTGTATATTATCAGTGGGTGGGGCCATGTTTTCTGTGAAATTGTCTATTGTTATTTGGGGAGCAGTTATGATGTGTCAGCATGAAAACATCAGTGTAATGTGCTAGGTGATAGTTCAAATAAATAGGACCTAGATATAACTTGTATTTTAACCACGGAACACCACCGTATTTCAGAGTTCTTTGTGTATAATCCAATAAACCAACAAGTCAATCAAAAGCAATCATGGTGTTTCTACATACCCAAAGTTGTCTTCTATCAAATAAATCATACGTTTCCAGGTTGTTTGCTCTCTTCCATTGTTAAAATATGCGATTAACTGGAGGAGAGGAGTGCGACACTGCTGAGTTCATCTGCTTTTTTCCAACTTCCCCTCTACGTTGACCCACATTACCATTGGATAGCAGTACTCAAATCATATTTTTTCTATAAGGCATCTCAATAATCACCGAGCATGACATTACAGCAGTCCTTCCATGTTCTGAAAAAAAACCCCACTGTTAATAACCTCATATTTGCATACTTCCTTGGGTCTGCTGTGTCTGTGAAAATTTTGAAAGCAAGCAGCTTCACTCACAGCTCGCTCGGCCCTCAATGAAGCATCTCTCTTCTGTCACAATCTCTGATTTTCAAAAATGTATTGTACAAATTCTAGCAGTATTTGTGGCTAAATATATCTGGATTGTAGGATTTTGATACACAGAGATTCCAAAGGACCCCCGTGACCCTGTGTTCGGATTCAGCGGGTTGGAAAATGGATGGATGGATGGATTCCAAAGGTTTGTGTTCATATTTTTTGCATCTAAACAAAGAGTAAAATTTGTTTAGTTTTTACTGCAATGACCTTTTATCTTTTCTCTCAGATCACGCAATTTTGTGGATCCTATTTGCCATGATAAGACCTTTGGTTGCTGGGGGCATGTTCTAAAGGGTTGTGACCCTGAAACTGGCTTAAAGGTTGGCTTGAGAGGTCAAGTCTTATCTAAAGTTTGCAGATGAGCTGCAAATCACCGTGTTAAACCTTTTGCTTTTGATTTTTCTTGATTAAAATATCCTTGCAATTGCTTTTTTGGCATCTTGGTTTTGATGAAAGAAATATTTCCCCTTCTCTGTTTCTGATCTCTTGCTCTTGGTTTAGACTTCTAATTTTTTGAATATGTTCCCAGTTTGTTTGAAAGACAGGATTGACTTTAGTTTCTGACCTTGTCTTGCTTTTTGACATTTTGTTTCTCTTGGTCTTTACATAAATAAATGTGTTCTCTTCCTGCTGGGCAGTAAGGCTTGTTTTTATTTTACCTACATCATATGTGTGAAAACATTGCAATGAAATTTCAATTGAGTAATCATGTGTTTTTTTTTAACTTACCGAAATAACTGGAGTATTAAAGACTGTACACAGTTTTATAATCAATTCTTCATGCCGCTTTCATATGCTTTACCTACATATTCCACGAACCATGAAAGTATGGTTGTACTCTTTATAATCTATTTGCATAAAGGAATATTTATTTTTACTTCATGTATTATTTTATGTACTCAAATGATGGAAATGTTTTGTTTTGCTTTTCATTAATAAAAATTAAACCAGTTTTCAGCAGTGCAGCCCAGGAAGTGTTTTTTATGGAACATATATGCTAAAGTGAAAATATATGCAAAGAATATCTGTTGTGTGCCAAGAAATTATTGATTTCTTATGTTCACTCAAGCTGTATTAGGCTATTTTTGGCTTTTTGAAGAGGGGCAGTAAGGATGTGTTATCAGGATGCCGAGCAGATGTGCCAGAACAAAAGGATTCAGATGCCACTTGGTGAAGCCTTGGTAGTTATGGTAGTAAAAAATACATGGACATTCTGTTGTTGAGATGTTAGACTCAACTGGAACATTATTTAACTGGAACTCAAAACATCTACATACCAAAAAGATATGTATATAAAGATTTAAAGTAGGTGGTGAAATGGCACCTGTGAATATTCATACAATAAAATATTAGAAACTGGGAGAAGTCTATGAATCAACATCTGTTTACTTTGTAATGTAAACAAACTCCTGTTTTAAATTTTCTCTGTATTCTTCACTGTGTGCACTAATCAATATTAATTATTGTCAATTTACCACCAATGCTGTGGTCAGGGCTGGCTCTAGGCTAAGGCAGAATATACACCAGCAAAGGAGCGCCATGACTTGAGGGAAGCAAAGCATATCCAAGCACAATACCTTCTCCAAATACTAAATATGAACACACCCAGATCTCTGTGAATGTCCTTGAGTGGCCAAGCCAGAGCCCAGACTTGAATCCGATTGAACATCTCTGGAGAGATCTTAAAATGGCTGTGCACCGACGCTTCCCATCCAACCTGATGGAGCTTGAGAGGTGCTGCAAAGAGGAATGGGTGAAACTGGCCAAGGATAGGTGTGCCAAGCTTGTGGCATCATATTCAAAAAGACTTGAGGCTGTAATTGCTGCCAAAGGTGCATTGACAAAGTATTGAGCAAAGGCTGTGAATACTTATGTACATGGGATTTCCATCCATCCATCCATCCATCCATTTTCCAACCCGCTGAATCCGAACACAGGGTCACGGGGGTCTGCTGGAGCCAATCCCAGCCAACACAGGGCACAAGGCAGGAACCAATCCCGGGCAGGGTGCCAACCCACCGCAGACATGGGATTTCTCAGTTTTTTTATTTTTAATAAATTTGCAAAAATCTCAAGTAAACTTTTTTCACGTTGTCATTATGGGGTGTTGTGTGTAGATTTCTGAGGAAAAAAATGAATTAAATCCATTTTGGAATAAGGCTGCAACATAACAAAATGTGGAAAAAGTGATGCGCTGTGAATACTTTCCGGATGCACTGTACATAAGGTGTCAAGATGTCTTGCCGATTTTACTGCTCGTCAGTATGCATTTCTAGGCAGTCATCTACATAGACATTGTGAATAACTGAGGTAACTGCTTCTTCAGGAGCTTTTTCTCTTGTATCCTCAGCTGTCCTATGCAACGCATAGGAAGAACAACTAGCTGAAGATGTAGCACAAAAAACATGCATTGTCATTTTAAATTATTCTAAGACTTTCTCCAGATTGCCTTCTGGCAACCACTAAAAAATTAAGGTGATTTGTATTTTTATCTGGAACCTTTGCCTAGAAGAACATTAATTTAACAACACCAATGAGTGTGTTAGTTAGGTCGGACTGTACAATCAAAAAACACTCTAATCCTATTTTTCGTTAGGTGAAAGACACCATGATGTTTAAATATACCACACCGTGCCATCATTACAATTCAGGTTATCTTTGGGTAACTCAACAGAATAACCCTTCCTTACTATGTCTGTCATAAGTAATATTGGGAAGTGCAAACAACGAGTGGCATCATATAATCACTGATGGATACGTTTCATGTTTAATTCTACTGTACCAGTTTATCTTGCAACTGCTACCTACATAAAACATGTATTTTAAATACTTTCAGACAAGGATGATAGTTAAATGCAGTATCTGCTTAATGAAGTGGGATATGTAAGTATATTTCATCTTGTTGTAGTTTTTTCACTGTAATTATTGTTGATAAAAATTCAAATTCATGGCTTCATGCCATTGTTTGAATAGTGTAAACAAAAGTCCATGTTAAGACTGCATACAGTGACAATTACATGCTGCTGTTTGTAAAATAACTTACAGGTGCATTTATAATACAATCCACTGAAACCTCAAACAGATGATCTCCATTTAGCTAATTACATGACTTCTGAAACCAATTGGCTGCACCAGTGGTGATTTAGGTTTGTCATATTAAAGAGGGTGAAAACTTATCTGATCACTTATTTTGTGTTTCATTCATTCATCTTCCAACCCGCTATATCCTAACTACAGGGTCATGGAGGTCTGCTGGAGCCAATCCCAGCCAACACAGGGCGCAAGGCAGGAACAAACCCCAGGAAGGGCACCAGCTCACCACAGGGCACGCACCAAGCACACACTAGGGACAATTTAGGATCTCCAATACACCTAACCTGCTTGTCTTTGGACTGTGGGAGGAAACCGGAGCACCCAGAGGCCCACCGTGCCGCCCTATTTTGTGTTTGATATTTGTAATAAATTTAGACCATCTTGCAGAAATCTGTTTTCACTTTCACATTAAAGGGTATTTTCCTGTTGATCAATGTCAGTAAAGACAAATGCACTGTGATTCAATGTTGTATAACATAAAATCTGAAAAGGGAATGAATACTTCTTATATGAACTGTAAATCTTATCTTGCTCCGAGTTTTCTTAGACTAAAAATATTTTTGACTTTTGCTTAAGTTATAATTTATATCTTATAATTCTGGACTAAGCCTTGTACCACTCTTTTGGACCTTTTGCTAGTGCTGTGGTGTTGTTTTTAGTATTACAACTGGTGGCCTGAAAATTGTATTCTGACGTTAGCATAACTTTTCTTTACTTTAAACTTAACAGAATATTTACCTTTTTAACTACTGCAGTGTACTGCCTGGCAGTGGATATTTAGGAATGTATTAGAGAAATACAGTATTATTTTCAGAATTGTTGTTTATACTGTAGTTGCAGCCTTAACACATTTGTAGATTTCACTATCTAGTAATTGAGCTAATTTATTGTGATGTGTAATCTTTTATTTATATTTGCCTAAGTTATAAAGATAAGTGGTCCTTGCACTGAACCATTTGGAAACTGACTTTTGCAGAGTACCGTACTGATTATTGGCTACATTAACTTAACTGAACAGCTGCTTTTTGGAACTATTATTAAATAACGGCACACAATCAGATAACTTTCAGACATTTTATAGGGAATCACAATTTCCTGTAATTCCTTAAAAAGGGTAATAAATGTAGTAACTCTGGGAACAATATCAGACACCACTGATTTGTTTTAGCTTGTGTATTTCTAATACTAATTTTCAGTGTTTAATCTCACTTAGTAGGAATTCAATTTTTATAATGATTTGAACAAAAAGAGCATGGGAGGTACCTTTTCCTTAAATACTTCATTGGAATCAACTAAAACTGAAAGTGTAACACAGACCACCTGTATATATAAAATTCTTTTTGCGTTTGAAACGGAAATTACGTATGACCACACGATATGGAAATTACGTATGAAACGGAAATTACATATGACCACAGAACATATTATAATACAGGAACTAATCACTTTGTTAGTGGACGCCATTTTTATGTCGTCTTTACGAATTGTTATTATTGGTGTGAGAGTTATTTTACTGATATTGAAAAGAAGTAAACACAAACATGCCGATCTTACCCATAGAAGTGCGCCCTGCATTGCCCTCTCCATCCTCTCTGGACTACAGCACTGAGCCGTCCACCGCCAGGTGCGTTCTGACAGAGAAGTTTTATTTATTCGTCCACGTGACTGTCGCAGAAACTACCACATTGTAACTTTTTTTTAGTTGGCAGTACTTGATAGTAGAAGAGATGAGGAAAACAGCTTTGCGTTTTTCTACTTTTTAACTGCGCCGAGCTGTAAACAATGTGAAGACGAGACCGCCTTCAGCGGTGAGGGGTCGTGAGAACAAAGTGGACACTGGGAGGCGCGGAATGTCGGGCTGCTCTGCCAGGTTGAGAGCTTCGCAGTTTTGGGCAGCGTCCTCTCTTCTCGCACTGTTTGTGACACTTCAAGTGCCCCGTTGGCTCCTGGGAGAGTGGAAATCTTTGCGAATGAGTGTAATCGGCGCCATTGAAGCGGGACTCTGTTTGTAAATAATCCTGCACGACTACTTACTGTCCCTTAAGGTGAGTTCGGGTCACTAAAACCCCACAACATCCAAGGTTGCTTTTGTGATGAATTATTTTAACAAGTAAATCACAGGCATGTAGTGCAAGGTTGTCAGGCAGAAATTTGGATGATCACATACAAAATGTAATTTCTATACCACAGCGGTCGTGTAGCGCCTTTCATAAGGGATCTGCTACAGAGAAATGATCCAAATACATTTTAGCTGCTGTTAGTACTATTTACCTGTTGTGTTATAGCGCCTTTAAAATGTAGTTTACCCAAAACAACTCCAGTAGTGCTCAATGTATCTTTACTTCTTAAATGTTAATGTTTTACTGTTTAATAACTTATAGATTACATTTTATTTTTTTCCCTTGCACTCAGTGAGCGAAGCCACTGGGTAATCAGCTAGTAATATATTTAAAAGTGTGTGCAAGTCATTAAGCTAACATTTAGATAAAAATTAATTATGTCAGTCTTCTTTCTAAGAGCATATGTCAAAAATGTTTGCCATCCATAAATGTTACACACTGGTAGATTTGTTTTGTTTATGAACATAAACAACCTTAGTAAAACATAAACAATTTATATTTATTTAAGGAAGTTGATTTTGACTTATAAAATATTTTGACTTTTGTATTTCAGTTGTGCTGCGGTTCTTAAAAGCTACAAATACAATTATACATCTGTCATTGTTGAAATATAGTGTACAAAATTCATATTTTATATAATAAACATTTAAAGCATCTAGGACCCCAGGTCTTTTTTATTCCTCTTCTCTCTGTCATGGACAACACTTGAGGTGATTACGTTGATAGGACTGAATTACTGAGGGCTTTGGGGGGGTTGCAGTTTAGTTGTAAAGGTTTCATTCAAATGCAAGGAATGTGTTATTCTGATCAAGAATGCTTGCAATAACAACAACAACAACAACATTTATTTGCATATCATGTTTTCATACAAATGATGTAGCTCAAAGTCCTTTATAAGATGAAGAAAGAAAAAAAGAAAAAAATGTAAAAATTACGGCAATACGAATTAGCAAAAATACAGTAATGTCCGATGGCCAGGGAGGACAGAAAATAACAAAAAAAAACTCCATAGGGCTGGAAAAAAAACAAAATCTGCAGGGATTCCAAGGCCATGAGACCACCCAGTCTCCACTAGGCATTCTGCCTAAAATGAATGACCTCAATCATTCTTCATGGTTTTCAGACTTCATGTGGAAGAATCAGATTATGATGAACATGTAGACCTCTGGCCTTCAATCCATCAATGTAGGGACCGTCCGCTAACAAACTGTAAAAAAGAAGTTTTCACTGTAATCAAAACCTATTTTAATTATGTTAAATTGAGACTTTACAAGAATTTTTTTTTCTTTTTCACTGCTGTTAATCATAGTTGAGGATCTATTTCTAAAGCAAGAATTAGGGATTTCAAATGGTTTTTTAGTCTATGAAAAGAGTTCAGTGTTGGTGCCATAGTTGTTAAAATAAAATTAAAACAAAGCTACTACTTATAAAACAAGAATACATTTCTAGAAGTATCAAGTGAATCACTGCACAGTAAACTGTTATTGTGAAAATAAAACATCTTGCCTTGTATTCAACCAGCCAAGGCCGGCGCATGTCACTCCCCTCTGAGTCGCTACATTGGCTCCCTGTAGCACCACACATTACATTCAGATCCTTGATGCTTGCCCAGAGTAGTCAGTGAGTTAGCACCTGTGTACATGGAGACACTTGTGAGGTGCTATGCTCCTTCACACCAACTCAGGCCTGCCAGTGAACAGCATCTAGTAATACCACCTCTGCATGTCATCAAATATAAATCTGGACTCAATTCATATGTAGCTCCTCAATGGTGGAACAAGCTGCCCACCTCCATATGAACTGCTGACTTCCTCAGTGTATTCAAGAAGCAATTGAAAATTCTAATGTTCTCTGAATGCCTGTGAAATTGTTAACGAATATTTTTTGTTCTGTAGATTTTGATCATTTTTTTGTTACTCTAGTGCTTCACTTGTGGTCATCTACTTTTCAAACCTGTCCTACTAGGCTTGTTTAAAACAGTCCCTAGACTGCTGTTATTCGATTATGTTGACCTTCTTTGTAAGTCACTCTGGAAAAAGCATCTCCTAAGCAAATTGTGTGAATTTAAATGTGAAAAATTAAGTACACCACAAGTCAGCAAAATTCAGAAACCACCTTGCTCAGTCATACATGCCAGAAGTAAAAACACTATATCAGTTCGTGGAAATATTCTCACTTTTCATACAAATTTACTACAAAAATATGGCAAAAGGAGTTCTGTTAGTTGTTCGAACTACCTGTTGATGTTGTGTGTTCATAGACCCTATATCTGAAATTTAATGAATGTGTGTTAAATGTTCACATAGTAAACTGCAATGTCCCTTCTTAAAAATAATTCAAGCCTAATCTATTATGCTATTTTCAAGATGTCCTGTTTTGTATACGTTTTATTTGGTATCTTATTTAATAAGTATATGTATATGTGTGCAATGCATTACATGTACTTTGGGCAAGAAAGTAGATATCTCCAAAAAGGCTGCATAATAGCCATTGCTACTTGAACATATAAAAAATCAATACTGTTTTTTCCTTGAATATTACATCCGTTGACACTACAATGAGGTACAGTGTGCAAAATAAGATTCTAACTTTTATACAGTATGTGTGCTTTAGTTGGACAACTAACATGATCTAAATAACATAATTGCATTAAGGTTATTTGTCAAGATATCAAAATTACCAGTAATATGAGGTTGTAAAAAATATATGATATCACAAGAGGGCTTCAAAATAGTTGTTTGCAAGTTACTGGTAAAATTATTTAAAAAATCTTAAAGTACCCTTATATTGACTTTATTAATGAAATGCACAATATCAGCATTCATTTTTATGAAACTTGAAGTTGGGTTGTGATCAAAATTGTCCCAGGTCAATATTTGCTTCACACAAACCTATACGTTGTGATAAAGGCACTATATAGTACCCGACCCGGCACAGACTTGACACAGAGGCACGTGTAAAAAACACAAAGACTTTTATTTTCTTCAGCTGGAGGGCACGTCTTCCCTGTGAATCCCCCAGCCACAACACAATCCCAAAAGGCACTTAACTCCAAACACCAAACACTCTTCCTCTGACACCACCACTCCCCCCAGGCAACCTCGTCCTCTTCCTCCCGATTCTGGCTCTGAGTGGTGGTTGCCAGCCCTTTTTTATAGCCCACCCGGAAGTGCTCCAGGTGCTTGATCACCTGCTTCTGATTGCACTTCCAAGCGGGGCTGTAGAGTTGTCCAGGCCAGCTCAGGGACCCATGCAGCACCCTCTGGCAGCCACCCAAGATCCCAACAGGGCTGTGAAGAACTCCATCTCCCATGGAGCCCTGAGGGAAACTGAGGCACCATCCTCAGCCAGGGAGGCTGCCACAAAGAGTCCCAGGGGAGGTATTGAGCAGTCCATGATTGCTCCCCCGGAACATATGTAGAAGGGGTATCCCAGCCGGGCATGGGACCTGGCCACCCGCCACAATGGTTATGATGGTCTGAACTGTTAGAGATGTTGACTGTTTAAATCCTTAGTGTTGATCAAGAAATGCTAATAAATATATCTTTCATGATTTTTTTTTTTTAGATAGATAGATCTTTACATTTACATTTATTTGTTTGGCAGACACTTTTATTCAAAGCGATTTACAAAAGAGGTAAACATAACATTAGGCTAGGACCTTTTGGTCAGCAAGTGTAGTAGGACAGGTAACAAAAAGTTGATTGCCACAAGTGAAAAGATGTAATAACTAATAAACTTACAATCATAGATTAACAACCAATAAAGCAATTAAACTTAATATAACAACCAATCAACTAACAAGAAGTACTGGAAAAACTGAGGTGTTCTAAAAATTTTGACTGGTAATATATGCAGTATATACTGTCACACATGCATGCCTGAGGATTGCCCTCTGGGCTCACCTAAGGTATGTGGTACCACCCAGAGATGAAGGGGTGCACTCTCACTAACAGTCTTGCTTCCTGTTTCCTTCACAGCCTTGAGAAACTGCCTACTGAGGGAAACAGAGCCAAAGAAGCCCCGCACCTTCCACTCCATCCAGTATAAAAGTGAGATGCTCTTGGAAGATGGTGTCTTATTTGGATCTGACCACGCGGAACTGAAAATCTTTCAGAACGCCACAAGAGAGGTTTAGAAGGCAATTAGCCAATAATTGTAGCACCATTGAGTGCATGGTTTGTTTTGAAGCTTTTGTTTTTGTTTAATTTAAACAGGGTTTACCCAGTTGACGCCCCAACTATTTCTGGACTTGCCCTGCCTAATCTCTCGCCCTCCTACTATATATTTAAAAAAAAAAAAAATATATATATATATATATATATATATATATATATATATATATATATGTGTATATATATATATATATATATATACTGTGGCATGCCGCTGGAGGTGGTACCCAGCCGGGACGCCCAGAATGACCGGAGGAGGGCTTGTGCCTCCTCCAGACCACGAGGGGGCGACTGCCCTGGTTTCTTTGGGGGCCACGGGTACAGAGCTATGACGCTCAACCCTGTAGGGGCCCGTGGTCTCCACCAGGGGGCGCCCCAATGCCTGGAGAGCCCTGGACCTCAGCACTTCCACCACACTAGGAAGTGCTGGGGGAAGAAGAGCAGAGACACCCGGAGTGCTTCCAGGGATGCAGCCGGCACTTCCGCCACACTGGGGCGTGTCGGTGGGAGATTGCCGGAGCACACCTGGAGCACATCTGGGTGCTTATAAAAGGGGCCGCCTCCCTTCATTCAAGGCTGGAGTCGGGTGAAAAGAAAGACAAGGTCTGGAGGGAAAAGAAGGAGGTGGCCTGAAGAGTAGAGGCATAGTGTGGCGTTGGCCTGGACTTTGGGGGAGTTTGGGGGTTTGTGTGTGCACTTTAATTGTAAATAGAAACTGTAAATAAACGTGTGGTGGTGTTTTGAAACATGTCCTCCTGTCTGTGTCCTGGGCTCGTTCCACAATATATATATATATATATATACGAGCTGTATATACCCGGCGTTGCCCGGGGCAGAAGTAACCTAATCGGTCAAACACTTACATATATACCAAAGTAAACCTAATCGGTCAAACAGTTACATATATAAAAAAAGCGAACCTAATCGGATAAACAGCTTCATATATACAGAAGCGAACCTAATCGGACAAACAGCTAATCTATATACATAAGCAAACCTAATTGGTCAAACAGTTACATAAATACAAAAGCAAACCTAATCGATGAAACAGCTTCATATATACAGAAGCGAACCTAATTGGTCAAACAGTTATGCATGTGCAGAATAATTTTACAAAGATTATGCGTGTTAACAATCATTAAAAAGAAAAGATTGAGGAACTCTTCTTCTATATGTGATGAAGCTGGATGAAGCTGACTTGACGAAGACGTAGGTGGCATAGATTGGTTTTTCTAAAACAGAAGAAAAAAATGAGTATCTATTATTATTTTAAATTAGAATGAAAATGAGAACCTTGATTAGAGATAGATTATCCGTATTAAAATATGTGCATGAATAAACTTTTGCTAACTCTCTAGCAAAAGTTTATTCATACAAATTGGCATGGGATGGCTTTGTGAAAAAGTAAAAATTAGATAAAAATAAATTGAGAATGCGTACTTCGATTTGACTGAGATTATCTGTAATGATGAAAAAAAAGTTTAGTATGTTTTTTTTTCCATACGGGAAGGATGTAAAACCTTACATAGGCACCCTTCAGCCCGTACTGAAGGGTACTGTCAGATTCTTACTGACTAAAAAACACCCTTTTTATTCCACAGCTACCCCAAAAACCACTATTAGGCATTACTTTGGGGTGGCAGTAGTTTAGTTATGAAACAGCTGGGTCCTGAAAAAAATCTGTCTTATTAGTGGCTTCATCACATATAGAAGAACAGTTCCTCAATGTTTTCTTTTTAATGATTGTTAACACGCATAATGTTTGTAAAATCATTCTGCACATGCATAACTGTTTGACCAATTAGGTTCGCTTCTGTATATATGAAGCTGTTTGACCGATTAGGTTTACTTTGGTATATATGTAAGTGTTTGACCGATTAGGTTACTTCTGCCCCGGGCAACGCCGGGTATATACAGCTCGTATATATATATATATATATAGCAAAATACCCGCGCTTCGCAGCGGAGAAGTAGTGTGTTAAAGAGGTTATGAAAAAAAAAGGAAACATTTTAAAAATAACGTAACATGATTGTCAATGTAATTGTGTTGTCATTGTTATAACTGTTGCTGTCTTTTATATATATATATATATATATATATATATATATATATAGATATATATATATATATATATATTATATATATAATATACACACACACATAAACATTTATATACATATACATATATATACATCTCTACATATACACATGTACATATATATACACACACATACATAAACACACACATAAGACTTACTGAGTGAAACGGGCTTTCATTGACAATCATGTTACGTTATTTTTAAAATGTTTCCTTTTTTTTTCATAACCTCTTTAACACACTACTTCTCCGCTGCGAAGCGCGGGTATTTTGCTAGTATATATATATATATATATATATATACATATACACACATACATGCAGTTTTAATAACACAGAAATCAATATAAACATTAACATCATTATCATATGAGAATATGAAGTAATATATAAGAAGCACATTTCATATAAATATAAATTATTAAACAGTAAAATCTTCTTCTGTAATTTGCTACCGTGGCAATTTGTGTGTCTGTCCAGGATTTTAAATGACCTGTAGCTCGCAAACCGTTGCACCTATACACTTGAAATGTGGTACACATATAGTACGTCACGTCTACTATCCGCTTTATGGGTGATGATTGTTTTAGTCTTTTTATCTTTATTTTATTTTATTGTACAATCAAGTCCTATCTGCGCACAGCAGGGCAGCCGTGGGCGGATGTGTATGGTGTATTCACTCGATGTTATCGTGCATTGCGCTGTCAGTGGTATTTTGATAAAAGAATTTGAACAACATATAAGAAGCGTATAAATTATTAAACAGTAAAACATTAACATTTAAGAAGTAAAGTTACATTAAGTACTACTGCTGTGCCTTCGGGTATACCTCATTTTTTGTTTGCCCATTACATGCTTAAATGTATACATTTTTTGGTGCACCTACCCGAGAACACGCGACATATAACCGAGCGTGGGAGAAGCATGGATTTTAAACACGTGTTGAGTTGATGTGCTGGTCTCCCTCGTGAAATAACTGGTAATGTTTGACTAAAATCTACAGCGAGTAAAACGACATTAGCTCCTATTTTTTTTTTTACGATCTCTGAGATGTTGCTTTTTTCGGTTCAAGGCTTCATAAGCTCTTTTATGTTGTATGGTGTACTTATCCCAACCATCATCTTTGAATGTTGCAACACTTTCGCCTTGTATGTAGATCGGGGTAATTACATTCATTGCATTCCTAGTCTGAATCACAATGTGATTGTATGGGTGGTTACCTGGCACTGTAGGGTTGCCACCCGTCCTTTAAAATACGGAATCGTGCCGCGTTTGAGAATGAAATTGCGCGTCCCGTTTTGAATCAATACTGGACAGGATTTATCCCGTATTTTTTTTATCATTTTTTTTTTAAAGCAGCGTCTCATGCAAATCATCCCACACGCATTTTATGAAGATGCCTCCTTTCCTACTTTTGATTGGGTAATACTTGATGTCATCGTTAGTTTGATTGGTGTTTTTAACTGTCCAGTGAGTAGGGCGTGTCTTTCAACGGAATGAAAAAAAGGCCCACCCGACGACCCACCCATTCCATTTTTATATATATAGATATATATATATATATATATATATATACATATATATATACTTAAGGTTGGTTTTGTCCACCATTCATTTTTTGTTGACTGTTGTCTACTAATAGATAGATAGATAGATAGATAGATAGATAGATAGATCTTTATTGTCATTGTAACTTTTTTACAAAGGAACAATGATATTGAAGGTGCAGTAGACTCAGTGTGAGGCATAAGAGTTAAAAAGACAAGAAGAGAGAAAATAAAAACAAACCAAATAGTAAAAAAAGTACTTTACAAAATATACAAATTGCACTTGTTATATATACAAATTGCACTGGTTAAATGTACAAATTGCACTGGTTGACTTAAGGTCTACATTGCACATTGGGAGAATGATATGGAGCAGTTTTATTCTGAGTTCAGAGCCATGATTGCTTTTGGATAAAAGCTGTTTTTAAGGCGGTTTATCCTGGTTTTCATTGCTGTGTATCTCTTTCCCAATTGCAAAAGCTGAAAGAGGCAATGACAAAGAGATGCAATAAAGCAGAAATCAAACAGGGGAAAATACTTTTTCACATAACTGTGTCTCTTTTGATTTGGTATGATCTGCAGATGTTTTACATTTTCTCACTATATCTGAACATGGATAGTTAATATAAATAAAGAAGAGTAGTAGTCCTAACACAGATGCTTGGGGAACCACACTGATATCACCCTACCCTCACCCATTATTTATACTCATTGTTTCCGTGTCCATTAACTTGCTTGAAATCCAATTACCTACAGTGTCTTACCACAAATGAATATTGCTAATTGGCAACTTTACTAATGACTATACTGCCTCCAACAATCAGCAGTTATTGTGCTACGAAGAATGAGGTTTGCATGCTAAATACATTGGAGAATGCAGAGGTTCCACTGCAATGCAGGCACCATCTCAAAGGTCTATTGAATCACCGGTAGAGTTTATAAACCAAAGAAATGTTAGTAAAGGCATTCTGAAAGGAAAATTAATACCCCGTGGAAAAACTGACCTTACACATGTGACATTAACTTATGCACATTTAATGCCAGAAACAGGCAAATATCTTGATAGAATTAAGGTGTTATGATAAATTTCTAAAATCAACAGTGAGGTAGTTTTCATATATTTGCTGGCTAGGGAGTGTTGACACATGATTCATTTTAAAAGCCATATAAATACTACAAAGTATATCAAAATAAGTGTATCCATCCATTCATTTTGAAAACCATTTAATCTTATTCAGATTCACAGTGGGCTGGAGGCCATCCTGGAAACATCAGGCACATAGTGTGCATTCACAATAGACCTGAAAAAATATGTATCTTGGAAATTTTCCAGATTTCAATACCATACAAATATTTATACTGTACAGCAAAGTATACACATTTTCTATACATTTTATGTCCTTAATAATACAGAAATTCTCCTGCTGTACATTATTTATCAATTTGTTTAATGTAATATATAGTTACCAAAGTGCTCAGTCAGCAAAAGATATTAATTTGTCAAAATGTCTTCCACAATGAAAACAGAAAGGACTGGTGAGACAAAACATTTCGGCAGTATAGTCATCATCAGGTGTGCAGGTTAGCAAAAAGATTTTTGTCTCATTTTATGTTTTCTTTATGAATCTATTATCATTTGTTTCTATAAAGTGCTAAGACTCATTGTCAGTAAGTTTAGTGCCGCTGTTTGAACATTTTATGTACAAATCTGTCTCTATTTCACAACACATCTACCTGTTAGCTTCAGCTGAACAAGATATTCTATGAAGACAAGAGTAAACATTTTACTGCATACAAAACAAAACAACAGAACAGTAGAACAGGCTTCTTTTCTCCTGATAGTAGATCCCAGGAATTCAGGAACCAGCTCCAAGCAACTTCTTTCCCCTGCGTCTTGCTTGGTATGCTTCCAGCAGGAGATGGCCATTGAGGAGCTTCATATTTCTTTGACTAGTTGTCTTGGCATAGAAGTGTAGGAGTTCTAATCAGAGATCCATACAGCTCTGTTAATTTTGTCTAGTAATATGGGTCCTGGTTCCCCACTATAGTCTAACACAGCTTAGCAGCTATTGCAGTTTCCAATTATATGCAGAAAGGTTCATTTGTGAATTTCTTGCAGATACCACAGATTATTTTAATGCAATATTAGGGCTAAGTATCGTCATTTTTAGTTTAAGTTAAAATATTTGCATGTAAAGTCGAGTGCCTGTTAACCTTTTTATCCATGCTTTCTGTTGCTTTTATGGTGTGGTAAAGAAATACCTATTACAGTAGGAATTTTAGACTACAGTAAGTTAGTCACATTTGGATTGCCTCTGATATTTCAATAAATGTTAATCAAACTAATGTTCAGATTTCTTTTAGTGTCATTGCAAATAAAGTTGGTTCATGTTCAGTTCTGGTCAGTATACTTTTATCATCTTATTTCAGGTCAGGCAGGTGCAGATTCTTTTTCCATAACTACAGGTAGCTACACACAGAAAAAAAAATCTAACCCACACTACAGCATACTCTATAATTCTATGGTACAAACCTTCTTATAATTTTAAGATAAAACGATGTGTCACATATGCCTGTCAAATGGTCACCTCCCAGGCTCATTCGAGGTAAGCAGTACCACACCAGGATGAGAGAGGAAGCTGTTACTTATGGTACTGTCTCTTTCTGTTCCCACAGCTCTGAGATAACACCCCATGAAGGTAACTGACTCTGCCCCTTCCAGTCAGAGGACTATAAATTTGAGGCATCTTCTCATCTAGACATAGACACAGCACAGAATGGAGCTCTGCCCCTGACCTGACCGATTAGCAGTTGGCACTGCAGCCTTGTATTTTTGCTTGATTTTGTGCCAACATGCACTGTTTCAGTTTAACTGGCACCATTATTAAACTTGACAACCTGGTAGGCACCCCAACATTTATTTTGGATCTCGTGTTATACCTCACTCTCACTATTGTAAGTAGTGTAGCCTTTAGTTAAAGAGATCCCAAGGTATGAAATGAACTACCTGTTATTGTGTTGGATGTTTAATCGCCCTTGGTATTTAAATCCAGACTCTTAATTGGAAAAAGGACTTTTTAAGACAAAATTGTCAAATTTATCATTACCAGCAATTACCCACCCTCTTCTTCTTGTGTCTTGTTGTGACTGCTATTTGTTACAAATTAATGTGTGTATGTCAATGAATTATAGTTTGTTTTTATATTACTGCAACCCCATCATTTTTTGTTACAGGCATCACCATTTTGTGCAAGGACGTGTATCCAGGTTTTTAGGTAATGAGAACCAGAGGTTGTGTTTAGTGATGTTATTCAATATTTAAACCAAGAGTTTTAAGAATATTCACTGTCCAAGTGTGACTACTGCTTATTACTTGTGCTGTTTAAAGAGTGTCAGGTTTAGAATTCTTTGGCTATAATGTTACAATGGTTTCTTGACTTCTTGATCATGGTTCGTGTTTCGGGTTTTAAATGTTTATTAAGTTTTCTTTCTTGGTTTTCACAAGGTTCACTTATTAACTTATGGTTCATTTTCTGACGCATTTTCTATTTTTATCTTTGCCATTTTCATTCTCATGGCATAACATTACTTTGTCCAAGATGCATCTCCTTCCTCCAGAATAATGCAAATGGAATAATCTGAGCAACATCAGAGCATTTTATGATTGAACCACAGTTATTAAGTGAGGGTTTTGATGAACCCATGGCCCTGTAAGTGTCATAACTTACATACAGTAAATGCTGAAGTCTCCTAATCAGACTAGGGAATTGACAGTATAACACATTATCTCTAAAAAGGCTTTCAGGAATTTGCAGATTAAATATATTAACACACTGATTAACCACACTAAAATATGAGAATACTGCTTCCAGTTGAAGATTGTTCTCACAAGGTGCAACATCAGACTAACATTCAACAAGGAGCTTTGTTCCAAAATTCATGATTGTGTTTAGCTAAGACCTATCATATTTAGCAGACGCTTTGCAAAAGAATACACCAGAATTGTGACTTGGTACCTTTATGGGTAAGGATCTGTGCTCATATCTGGAAGGCTACTGGTTCAAATCCTATTACTACTTGAAAGGGTTCTACTCCATTGGGCCCTTGAGCAAGGCCCTTAACCTGAAAATTGCTCTAGGGGCAGTCTATAATGGCTGACCCTGTGCTCTGATTTCGAAAGGTCATGCAAAACGTCAATTTACCCTCGGAGATTAATAGTATTTCATCATCATTAATATAATGCCACATCAGGCTGAGCAGACAGGGTCATGTGAGTGGCATGTATAGAGGGATATACTTATAGAACTGATGATTTATATGTATTCAAAGAGAATCATGAGCACATAAAAAGGCAAGTATTATATCTTATTGAGCACTAGCATTGTAAGGGTTAAACTGGAAAAGACTTATGCCTATATATTTTTTATGTATCTGAGTAAGCTAGAAACCACCAATATATTAAAAGTCTAAGGTCAGGTATGTGAAAGAGGTGTGGGGAGAGCAAACTCCTCTATTCCAGATGGTGAATGTAAACTTTAGGCTGGAAGTATTGGTGGTGAACACTGGACCGGTACTAGGCAGGAACAGGGCCTGTCAAGCGAGCTTGATGTATAGGAAGGGTGCCACACCCAGTAAGTTGGGAAAATAGTGGTGGAAAGAGTTGAAGGCAGAATCTGAAGGGAATGGAATATTGGGAGTCAGATGAGGATGACAAATGTGTTGAGAGATAAGAACTGTAATAAAAGTAAGGTTTTATGAACATACACAGGCTTGGCTCGCAATAGAAGTAAAATCCTGTAGTACTTCTTTATGCTCCCTGCTCTGCGCTCCAATAAATGCAAGTTATCGCAGATATACTAATAACCCAATTGTGCTTTACTCACTCAGAATATGGAACCAACTTAGAAAGCATTTTAAGATGGAAAATCTTTTATCCGTGGCACCTCTGCGAGAGAACCACCTCTTTCAACCCTCGCAAACATATCCAGTTTTTAATAACTGGAAAAGTTTCGGGATTAAAATGCTCAGAGATCTTTATACAGACAACATATTGCATCTTTTGAACAATTACATTCCAAATTCAACCTCCCTGCTACACATTTCTTTCACTATCTTCAAATTAGAAATTTTGTTAAACAGAAACTGCCCGATTTTCCTCACCTCATACCCTCCACCATGCTGGAAAAACTACTGCTCAATTTCGAGGAATTAAACACCATTTCTGCATTATATAAAATCTTATTAGAGTCCCTACCTTTCAAAGACCCAAGAGGACATTGGGAAGAAGATCTCTTAATCAATATATCAGAAAAGGAGTGGAAGGTATCAAAGCAGAGAATTCACTCGAGCTCCATATGCGCAAAGCATAGAATTATTCAACTAAAAATTATATATCGAGCTCATCTGTCTCACTTAAAACTGTCCAAAATGTTTCCAGGGCAAGATCTAACCTGCGAATGCTGCAATCAAGCTCCTGCCTCACTGGGTCACATGTTCTGGGCCTGCACCAAACTAACATCATTTTGGACCAAAATTTTTAAGTGCCTTTCAGACAGCCTTGGAGTCACAATCCCTCCTAACCCATTAACAGCTGTGTTTGGTGTTCTTCCAGACGGACTTGAAGTGGAGAAGGACAAGCAAACGGTGATTGCATTCATTACACTTTTGGCACGCAGACTTATTTTGTTAAATTGGAAGAATCCTAACTCTCCTCTGATAAGTCAGTGGGAAACCGATGTTTTATATTATTTGAAATTGGAAAAAATCATATTCTCAGTTAGAGGATCTGTACAGAATTTTTTCAAAACCTGGCAGGATCTAATCAATATTATTTTAGAATAAGAGAAATAACTATTTATTTATTTATTTTCCTTCTCCATTTTTTATTTACCTATATATATTTCTTCCTTTCTTTTGTTTATTGTTGCCTTATTAAAAAGCCCTAAGCAATTCTCCTTTGGCTAAGCTCTCCTTCTCAGGGGTGGGGTTTGATTTGTCTTCAATTTTTCTTTTTTTGTTATAAATTGATCTATTTGTATGGAATGATTACAATAAAATTAATAAATAAAATGTAAAAAAAAAAAAAAGTAAGGTTTGCCCATCACTGGGCACTCTTTTCACTTGATTTGACTCTGTGTGTACACCACGCAATAAAGCTTGATTCTGCTGCCATTCCTGAGACTCCATGTGTCTTTCTTGGGAGAAACAATGCCTCCTGACCCTCTATGAAATACGTCATAAAGGATATGCCAAGGCACAATACTGAATGGAAGATTCCAGATTTGCGTGCTGGTATCCCTGTTACTTGATCTCTCATGACGAAGCAGGTATGTGTGGTTATGGTCAATAGATGATGGCTTTCTTGACTTAGATCTATTTGTCAGCCGTTATACAACTGAGAGGACTAACATAACTGTTCTGTGGAAAGCAAAAGAGTCTTTCCATTTAAATACATGTAATCAGGGAGAAAGAAAATCTCTCAAGTCCTGGAGAGGAATCACAGTCGTTTAAAGTAACAGGATATGATCAGTTGCTCTTAATTAGGGTGAAATCAAACGTTGTGTCAGAAATGGATCAGAGCTTAGTTTCAAAGTAAAAGTAAGGTGTATTTCCTTTTGTAGTTAAAAGTTCAGACAAGGAACATAAATCCAATTTTTATAAAAATAGCATGGATTATATCATTAAACAAACACATACACACAAAGAATACTAAGCAAAAACCAAAGAGTGTGTGATGAGATATCAATGTGACAAGAAAAGAGATAATAGAAATAAAAATTGAAACAAATTAACTGTTCATGCAGCAAATAATAATTAAAATAATATAAAACTAAGTACATGAAAGATCTAAGAAGGCACAGAGCAGGATGTGTTCGTAAGGCCTGCTCCTTACAGTGACAGGTATGCTTCAGAGGCGTAGCTAGGGTTTTCAGCGCCCAGGGACAACTGAAGATTTCGTGCCCCCTCCTCTTTGCCAAAATGCAATGGGGAAGGGAAAGAAACATCAATTTGGTGCCCCCTGGATGCTGTGCCCGGGGACAGATGTTCCCTCTTGCCCCCCCCCATAGCTACACCACTGGTATGCTTATACAGCACAAGGTAAATAGTTAGAATAACATAACCAGATTTTTAAAATTTAGATATGTACTGTAAGTGATTCACACCACAACATGACTGATAAAAAATGATTTCTGTGTGTCAGCATGAATTTAGGCATCTTAAGGATTATGTGGCAAGAGGATTGCCTATATATTATAAAAATGCAATCTAAAAATATATATAAACATTACTGTAATAGAAAAAGTATGTGAAATAAAAACACAAAGTGTCTTAATGAGAGATACAAATTATTCCATGTAGATGTTGCATTTATCTGAAGAAGTAATACAAGACTACAGAAAGCTTGAAGGGTAGGACAATATGAGCAGATATGGAAATGCAGTAGTACAAATCAGAAATGGGAAGCAATCCTTTCAAATGTATTTTTCAGATTTGAAGTTGAAAAATAGTGCATCTTCAGCTATTTGTGAACATTCACGTCAATGATGCATCACAAGCTGAAAACTGATGATGAATTGCAGGTTGTTGGTGTAAATCAAATCGGTGAGTAATGCATCTCAATAACTTGAATGCTGTCTTTAAAGAATCACAGATGTTGGTTTAACTGTTGCATACAGGTACTTTGGGATGGTTGTTTTTACATTTTCAATGTGAGTGGCATAGAATTATACAGGTACTTTAATAGACCTCTTTTTACACTTTATATATGAGTAACATATTATTTGATATTATCCTGAAATAGCTGATAGAGATGAGCCTGATGTGCACCAAATTTGATGCATTTCAGGAACAGCTGCGCTTAAGAGTTTCAGACTTTTACAAACAGTATAAAAAAGTAAGCTAAAGATGCCCAGAAGAGAGGCAATAAACTTCTGGTAAATGTACATCCAGGTTTGTTAAAATTATTTACTGTCAGATAAACATTTTTGAACACCCTATATTTGAGCAAATTTGGTTAAACTTCATTATAGGCATCCTAAAATTAGTAAATCAAAGTAAGATATAAATACTAATTAAATGCTTGTGACGTTTTATTCTATTAGTAAAAAAAAACTCTAATTGGAAATTATCTAGATTTTGATTAAGTATTTATAGCATTCAGCATGCTGTATTTGTCTTTCAAATGATGTCACTTATGTGTTTTTTAGCTGTAATGGCTTATTTGGTTTATTCGCCTTTAAAGAAGCATTCATTTATAGTCATATTAGGATTTAAAATCTTGCCAATAAAGTCCTTAAATACAAAGATTTAGGTCTTTGGTGTAACATGAGTAGTTGTCATGGCAGCCTGAATGTTAACACAATGTTACTGCTGTCAATACTCAAAGGAAGTAAAGACTGTCTTATGGAGAAATGGCGAACAAACTCAAAGCATCTCTGAGCATCGTTGCATACACAATCAAAAGGCACACAGAGGCTGGGAAGAATTCTGATTGAAAAGGATTTGGTAGACCTAGATCAACAATAAAAATCACACGACCGGTACATAAGGGTCTCTAGCTTGTGTAACAGAAGGCTGACTACACCAGATGTCAAGGTACAGTTGAATGAAATTCAGCATAAGAAAGTAACACTTTGGGAAGCAATGCTCATGAGTTGGGTAACAGCTGAGAAACCTTTATTAAGGTAACCAGACAGGGTTAAGAGGTTTTGGAATAACTGGTCTGCTGCTGAATGGATAAAAGGTATTTTAGATGGATGAATCCAAGTTTGAGGTTTTCGGCTCATCATAAACTGTTCATATATGTGATCAACCTGTTAAGAAAATGAATTTATAGTGTGTAAAAGTGACGATTAATCATGGAGATGGTAACATTATGGTTTGGGGTGTTTTGCTGTCTCTAGAATTGGTGACTAAAGTCCTGACTAAAGTGGCTACTACTGTATTCTCCCTCTTGGTGTTAAGCTTATAGTCGGCCTTTTGAGCTGCCCTAAGATAATGGCCCTAACCATACATCCAAGTTTGGTCAGAATTAATTAAAAAAGAAGGAAGACAAAGGAAAGTTGAAAGTGATGGCTGCACAATATCATAACCGTAACCCCGTGGAGCTGATTTAGGATCAAATGAGTAGAAAAATTAAGGCTTAACAAGCAACTAGTGCAGATTGGTAACCAGAGTTAAAAAATAGCTATGTGGTACCGTAATCTGAATGACAATGATTAGAGCAGTTTCCCTGTTCCAATTTAACAGAAGAAAGTTAAAGTATGTAGTAGGTCAGGCAGTTAAGCTACGAATGGGTGGAAGGGAGCCTAATCCATATATAGCATTGGTCAGGAGAACATGCAGGTGGTTCACTGAATGTGTTAAACTGGTATAAGAGAGCCTAACACATATACAGTGCTGGCCAGTAGAAAGTGTGAGTAATAAAGCCTATCGCAGCCTCACGAAGCCATGTCTGAAAATGGACACTTAAAAGTCATCCTATCCACACTGGACATGGACACCTGCAAAGATGGCCACACAATCGTCAAAGACCCCACTGAAGAACAGTAAGGCAATTGTATTATTCTGTGGCTTTTCTTTGCTATATGTATGTATATATTTATTATACACTGTACATAAGCAGTGAATACTGCATTTAAAAGAAAGTCATATAATATTCCTTACTAGATAAAGAGCCCGTTTCGACAACGTAAGATGAAACGGGCACGAGTTTGTGTCAGCAGTGTATGAAGAATAAATGATAAGTAACGAAGAAGTTGTTTTGTAATGATTGTAGTCTGCTTTACTCATTACTGTACAGGATTGTACTGTTAGTTGATGAATTTTCCAGGCCTATAGTATAATATTGAATGATGAATGTTCCAGTACAATATGGAATAGTAATAAGTATAAGCACCACAAACCTGATATAGGTGTATTGAATGAATGCGTAATTGAATTAGAATGCGTAATTAGGCCTCGAGCTGTAGTCGAAATCACCTTTCAGGCCTCTAGAGCTTTAATCGAAGTCGTCTTTCTCTTTGAATTTTTGCGGCTGTAAATCCGTCGCCTGCCGCGATGTTGGAGTTGGATGTCGGTCTCATAAAGTTTTTCGGGCAGCTGCGCTGAAGGCAACTGTGCATTCGGCTTCGGACGGACGTGAGTGAGTGAGTGAGTGAGGAGGCAGGCGAATTATATATTAAGATTTCTCTTATCCTGATACTGTATCTCTGCAGTGGTTACTGGAATGTGATATGAACAGGTTCAAGTGCAAGCTGCAATTCTCAAAGAACATATTCCCAGGGAGCATGTGCCCCTGTTGTATATAAGATAAATAATAGTAATAATACATTTTATTTACATTGCACTTTCCCATGCTCAAGACCATTTGTGGGCACTTCGCCAGCACTATTGGGGTGAACTCTCAGAAAAATACAAGGGCTGATTGAAAAGTAATAAGACTGTCCCTGTTTCTCTTTCAGGGAGGATGACATGGGAATGGTGTGCAGGTGTTTGTGAATGGCATACATCAAGCCCTAGTACTTTGAGTCGATAGTTAATACAGTGCAATGTCTAGAGATTGCTGTAAAATCTGTAAAATGTGGCCAATCTGATGTGTTAAAGGTTTATTACCTAGATGGTGTTTGACACATGCTTAATATTTCTCCTTAACTGATTGTCTTTCTGCTCTTCTTTTAATTTGGTATTTTGTAGTGTGCAAGGTGATGTAAAAAAAAAAAAAACATAACAAACTCCAAATGTTAAAAAACTGGAAGTGATTCCTTCAAGATTTTTTAAAATCTTTCCCTTAATGTAAAGTAGTGTGATCAGAGTTTAGCTGAGTTCCTTTTAATGGTATGAACATCATAGTTTTTGTATGATTTTTACTACATTTTTGAGTCTTTCAGCAAAAAGTAAAAATTAACATACTGTAGAACACTTCACTTGACAATAAAAAACAAAAAATGACAAGGGTAAGAAAAGAGACATGCATGTTTCTGTGACTGTCCCAGTTTATGAATGGCCATTTGGCTGTAAGTGTTGCTCACCACAAATATCAATAAGCAGCATTGAGTGGCCAGTGAGATATTGTTTTTAACTCTTTGATTTCTGAATATTTTTTATCTGTATATGGGGGCCCTGGCAGGCACGGGGTCAGCTCGATGACCAGCAGGAATCCACGATGGGCTGGCTGCCTTCGCATAGCAGTAGCATTCGCAGTGTGACGCAACCTGGTTTGTACCTTTTGTCATTGTAAGTGGCAGTCCTCAAAGGTGAACACTGGCATAGGCGCATCAGCTACACGAACATGTTCAGCACCTTGATCAGCTAGATGCTGGTCCCTCCATTTTGTCCACAGATCACTTGCATCAAAATCCAACAACTCAGAGACTGATTAAGCGATACGATATGCAAAACGTCGTCCACAGAGTATTTTACTTTGCATGTTCGCTTTGGTCTGTCGCCAGATGTCGATGCCTTTTTGGAGGTTGTTTGCTCTTCGCTACTCATGCACGTGCAGGAAATCTCAGTCAAATAAATAAAGCTAACTTTAAAGAGAGTTGAACTAAAACATAATTGTGAGTTTTGTCACAGTTTACACCTGATTACCGCCCCCTACCCCTGAATTTCAACAAATGTCGACATCCGCCCTGAATGAGTTAAAGTTGGTATTTCAAGGTCCAGCAAGAGGAAAAGCCAGTTTTGACCTGCATGGATGATAAAGTGTACTCTTCTGGCACCCCAGAAAGCCAGAATAAGTGCAAAGGAAGCCAAAATTACTACCAAATTTTAAAAAGGAGAGGTAAAATACAAGACATACAATAACACCGCACAACAATTTTTTGGAAAAGTCTTGCTTCCTGAAAAGTTTGCTGATTGTGACAGGTACCTACTGGGTATGCACAAATGTATGGTTTTACTGCATCACGTAGGATCTCTGAGAAATAGACATTTATATGTTTACTGACAATAACGTATTTAGTCACGTTTATGTTTCGCATAAGCTATTAAATTCACCAGAATTAAAAGTGTTTTGTTCCTGATTTTCTTTTGTATTTAATGTCTGGTGCATCACGTTGCAGTGTCCAACAGTAGTTGGCAAGCATTAACGGATTCCAGTTGCCCTGGTATCGTTTCTCCATCGTAGCAATGTCCTGGTGAAACCTTTCACTGTGTTCGTCACTAACAGCACCGAGATTTGCGGGGAAGAAGTCCAAGTGTGAGTGGAGGAAATGAATCTTGAGTGACATGTTGCACTTCATTGTCTTGTATGCTTTGAAAAGTTTGTCTACCAGATGAATGTAGTTTGGGGTTCCGTAATTGCCCAGAAAATTGTCAACAACGTCTTTGAAGGCTTTCCATGCAATTTTTTCCAGCCCAATTAACAGATCTTCAAACCGCTTGTCACTCATAACATGTCTGATCTGGGGGCCAACAAAAATGCCCTCTTTGATCTTGGCGTCAGTTATTCTTGGGAACATCTGTCTTAAATAACGAAAACCTTCGCCTTCCTTGTTCAGTGCTTTCACAAAATTCTTCATGAGTCCCAGTTTGATGTGAAGAGGAGGCAAAAATATCTTGGCCGGGTCAACAAGTGATTCATGTGCCACATTTTCTGTCCTGGAACTAACTTTTTACAGAGTTGCCAGTTCTGTCGAGAATAGCACAACTCTTTGGCATGGCTATCCCTTTCACAGATGAAACAACAGTACTTTGTATAGCCGAGCTGCAGTCCTAGTAACAGAGTAACGACTTTAAGATCTCCACAGATATTACATTTGTACCTGCTATACTGGACATGCTTCAGCAACAGTTTCTTTCATGTGTGCTGCATAGCCAACAGGTACTGAAGTATAAACGTTGCCATTGTGTAGCAGAACAGCTTTCAGGCTTAACATTGACGAATCAATGAAGAGACGCCACTCATCTGGGTTGTGATCACAACCCAAGGCCGAGAACAATCCTTCAATGTCACAACATAAACAGATACTGTCAACTTGTGCAAAAACTTTGGTTATATCATGATGTCGGCCTCAAAACACAGAAATTTTCATACCTGGTGACAGCAAGCACCATTCCTGCAGTCTCGAACCCAGCAGCTCGGCTTTTCCTTTTGACAGACCCAAATCTCTGACCAAATTGTTCAGTTCGGACTGTTATCAGATGTGGTTTGCCTGATGAGCACGGTTCAAAATCCGGGTCAACATCACTGTTAGTATCCTGCATTTCAGTTTCTTCATCTGGTTCGTCTAAGGTCCAATCCGCTGGTGGTTTCAGAATTGGAAGACTGTCATCATGTGGCATGAGTCTCATTGCTGAAGGCAAATTAGGATATTCAATTGACTTCTTGTTTTTGGCAGAGAAACCAGACACATTAGTCAAACAGAAGTAACAGTCTGTCACATGATCTTTCTGTTCTTGCCATATCATCGGAACAGCAAACGGCATCATCTTTCGAGTGCCTCTGAGCCAGGCTCTCAGACTGACAGCACATGTCGCACAGCAAATGTGAGGCGCCCATTCCTTGTCTTGATCACCAATTTTGCAGCTGAAATACAGATGATAAGCTTTCTTCACAAGAGCAGTCATCCAACGTCTCTGAGGCGCAAGTGTATATTCACCACAGATATAGCAGAATGTATCACGGCTGTTACGGCATTGACGAGACATATCGCCCGACACCAAAATGTCTATAGCATCAAGCTTACTTTCTGTTATATTGCTACAGATACTATACTTTACTATACGGTATGTGATGGGTAAATTTTGATGTGATATTCATGATGAGCGCCCAAAAATCTATAAGAAACACCCAACAGTGAATTGAGGAAAAAAACACCTCTAGCCCTACTGTACTTTCACAATTACTCACAGGGTGCCTGGGCCCAAGCCTACCCCAGTACATCACATAACTGTCTTCTTTTATGTCTCCATACTTCACCACAGACCTCTCCAGACTCTTCTCTCCGCTCACCTACCAGCCTCAGGATTGCATGAGGTCCGGCCAGAAGGGTCTTATAAGCTCCACTCAAGGACCATCTCCAAAACTACTTCTGGGGTTAGGATCAACCCCTGGAATTCCAAGGGTACCAATCATGGTCTCTGCAATCTGTATTTCCAGCACACACTTAAAGGGGATCAGTCATGTTTTTATTATCTTATAATGATGACAAGTACCTTTCATGAAGTGAAAATCATGGTGTAAAGTGATGCAGCTGTTTTCATATAAATCTCCAACTGGTAGCTTTCACTGTGGTGGGCTGGCGCCCTGCCCAGGGTTTGTTTCCTGCCTTGCACCCTGTGTTGGCTGGGATTGGCTCCAGCAGACCCCGTGACCCTGTAGTTAGGATATAGTGGGTTGGATAATGGATGGATGGATGGATGGAAGCTTTCAAATGAATTAATAAATGTCCGCCATAACCCTAATCATACTTGTATGTGCTGGCTCTCCACCGAAAATCCTGGTATGCTCATAGAAAAGCTATAAAAATGGCCAAGGGACAAAATACAGGGAAAAGGTGGAATCCTGCTTCAGTAACTCAAAAACCGTGCACATGTGGAGTGGGCTAAAGATCATTACAGACTACAAGGTAAAAAGCTGCAATGTGGTGAGTAACTGTTTCTCTCCCTGAGGAATTGAACACCTTCTATGCTAACTTTGAGAACTACACCAAGTTGAAATATCTGTGAGAAGAGTACAATTGCCCTTTTGAAATATCTCAGGCAGAAATGTGTACATACTTAAAAAAGTAAACATACAAAAAGCTCCTGTAATTGACAATACCCCAGGACATGCTCTCAAAGCATGTACCCACAAACTTGCAGATGTCTTTACAGACATCTTTAACTTTTGCCTGCTCCTGTCTGTAGTCCCCACATGTTTTAGGAGGACCACCATCATCCCTGTCTCAAAGAAACCAAATGTGAGTTGTCTTAATAACTATTGCCCACTAGCAGTCACCTCCATTGTCATGAAGTCCTATGGTTAGAGATCACATTACATCCCTATTACCATCTACATTTGATCCACTTCAGTTCACCTATAGGCCAGACAGATCTGCAGATGATGCAATAGCATTTGCAAAGTGTACAACCCTCACCCACCCGGACCAGAAAAACACGTACGTGTGGATGCCGTTTTCAACTCCATAATTCTATGCAGGTTGGTTATGAAGCAACGTGATCTGCACATCAGTGAATCCCTGTGAAACTGGATCCTGGACTTCCTGACAGGCAGACCACAAATCATAAGGATTGGCAATGTCACCTCCTCAACACCAGAGTCCTCCAGCCCCATGTGGTATACCCTTTATCACCCATGACTGCAGAGCCACAAAATGCTCCTGTACTAACATTAAATTTGCAGATGACACAACCATTATCGGCTGCATATCAGATGGAAATGACTCTGTCTATAGAGAAGAGGTGAAAGCCATGACATCATGGTTTTAGGACAACAACCTGCTGCTCAATGTCAGTGATACCAAAGAGCTCATCATGGACTATAGGAGGAATAGAGGTGAAGAGAGTCAATTGTTTCAGATTCATGGGGATCAGTATGAGCGAGGATCTAAGCTGGTCACACCATTCATGTGTGATCATGAAAGCAGCAAGACAGTGGCTCTTCTTTTTACAGCAGCTGAGGAGATTTGTCATGGACTCCAAAAAACTCACCAATTTCTACTGATGTACCATCAAGAATACAGTATTCTCTTTGGTTGTATCACAACCTGGTATGGCAGCAGTAATGTTCTGAACTGCCAAGCTCTACAGAGGGTGGTCAGATCAGCTCAACGCATCAACCAGATTGAGCTGCCAGCCATCCAGGACCCCTGCAGTGCTGCAAGAAGAAGACACAACAGATCCTGTCTCATCCCAGCCACAGATTCTTCACACTCCTGACATTTGGTAGGCGGTACAGGTGCATCCAGACCCGCACCAGCAGGTTCAGAGACAGAGTCTACCCACAAGCCATCAGGCTACTGAACTGCTGAATACTGACTCACTTTGACAACAACTGTCATTTTAAAAATACTTTTAGACTTACCTCCTGTACATAAGCTAGAACGCACTACACTCCCTTGCTCTACAGACATTCAATATTTTACTATGCACCTTACTATTTTATTCTTACTTTTATTATTACTTTCTTTTTTTACTAATGTTATTTTACTCGGCAATTTAAGGGGGCTCTGAGTCCAAGAATTTCATTACTGGTAATGATGTTCCATTGTTATCTGTATATGAAAATAAACTTGAAACTTGAAACACGGCCACAGAGCACTCCATTGAAACATTTAGTCTTCCATCTCCCAAGATTTTTATTTATTTGCCTGGTACTTATTCATAGCTGCTATTGTAAAACATTTCAGACAGAATTTATAATGCAAAGTTGACTGGTCGACTCATTCATCAAAAAAAAAACAAAACAAAAAAAACTTTCCCCTTTGAGTTAAACAGCTGAAATTTGACAGGATGGTACATCTAGGGCAGTAGGTATCTGCTCAGAAAGGATATATTGACATACCAATATATAGGGATAAAAAACACCCCTACAATTGAAAAATAAAATACACCAAAATCTCAAAAACACTTTTACAAATTTGATTGAAATTTAGTGAGATTATAGAAAAATTAATATTAGCTGACCTGTGTTTTTTTCTTTGTCGATATTTGTCAATAATAATGCTGGAAGTTTTCTTTCTTTTAGCCAGATGTTGCAGCTTGTGAGAACTATCCTCATCTGGAAGCAGTAATCTTGTAAATTAGTAAATTATGGGCCAATGATATTATATTGTTTGATTTATTTTGGTTACTGAATTGAAAACACCAATGAATAAATATAGTATATGCACATGGTTAGATAAATAAGGTAGTCTATGATGATCATATAATTGTTTAAAAGCAATATGTTGAGATGCCCTCATTGCTTATCTTGTGTAGACTTGCTGTGTGCAAGATGTGTGGAGTGGACGATTGGATGAAAGAGCCTAGCAGTGAATAAGCGAGTGCGTCTCTTTGTTACAGCAGGGTCTAACCCAAAGAACATATGCTTGGTGAGAATTTAGCTCCAGGCTAAATCAATTTGATGGCCCCAAGTAAAGTGGCATAGTGCTTAGTCTTTATAATCATATGGGGAATACTTTAAACTTTTCAGCTGACAGATATCAGATGATAGGCTTTTAGCCTGATGTCAAGCAGAACAGGATTGCAGTGCATGCTTGGAAAGTTTGAGTTTGAAGTGGGACTCTAGAGTGTTGTGCCTAGTTAGGTTTGAGTCCCAGTGAAATAAGCTTGAAGGATGTGAAAGTGAACAAGGAGGGGGAAAGCTGCTAATTGACAATGTCAGAGATTTTCTTCTGTCTTTAGATTGAGAACACATACCCTGTAACTGGGACCACCTGGATGTTCAGCTGTGTCTTGCCATTGCTGATGTGGCTGCATGAAGTCTTAACCCACCCAGGTTGTATGATCCTACTGTATGTATCAGTTTTTATTTGGTGCTATCAGGTTTGAAGCAAATAAATGTAGTTTGTGGGTCAAGCTGAGCCAGTGTCTCTGTCTGCCTGCTACTAGAAGTTGGGACTGTTCATACCTTGCCTAAGTGCAGCTCACTTAGGGCACAATGAGGCACCTTTGTGAAGCACTCAATTTGTGGTAAACTGGGGTGAAGTAAATATGGCTCCAGTCAGCAAAGCACCCTGCCATTAGAGGTCCCTAGAATTGAATGGCTGAATATACAGGTTGCAGCACAGACAATGAGGCAGGTGAGAGGTTACAAGTAACAGTACCATTGCCTGTTTAGACATTTCCTTCTATCCTCCCATCTAGAAAATGCCCCAAGAGATTAGTTGGTACCTTTCATGTTTGGTGCATGTCTCAGGTGATCTGATAACACAATAAAATGTAATTCACATTTTCAGGGACCAGTGTAAGTCCCCAATTAGTCACCTTTACATCTGCATAGCCTTTTATGTTTTCTCTAAATTCTTTCTATAGCCCAAAAATATACACATTATAGGTGGTTCATTGGCAAGAATGTGCACAAAGTGGGGGCTACAGTGGCACACACCTCTCCCTTTTTAACCTCACTGGCTCAAGTGCCCTTCTCTACCATTAGAACAGAGGTTCCCAACTGGAGTTGCAAGATGGCATTTCAGGGGGGGTGACAAAGAGGAAGCCTGGGTGGTGATTAGGCAAAATTGAATGAGGTGCGTTGTCTGACATTAGCATGGTTCAATAGGTGTCTTGCAATGTGCCATCATTTGTAGGTCATTCATTAGTGCTGCTGTTCTATGATATGAAAAGAATCAAACATTACATGTGGAACTCTCACCTGTGAACGAGTCACAGAAATACGTCTTCTTGCGAGTTCCTTGCTGTGGGTGGAGTGCTCATAAAGGTAAGTAAGTTGTTTTTAAGAGAATGGAATTTGGACCTTGCATTGATCCATTGAGAAGTGCAAGGTCTAGTATTGATTTTTGTGCAAGCCCTGATAATGATTTGGTGAAACATTTTACATTTGATGGACATTTTTGCCCCTAGGAGGATTCAAGAGTGACTGAATTGGATGGAACACCTGCTGCTTACACTCGGCCCTTCTCTCCTGCTGGCGGTCTTGGCAGTAGTGCAGCAACTTTAACTATGTGCAACATCTGTTTTGGAGCTGCAGTGCAGGAGTTACAGGGGGACAAAACTCATCGACTTGTGTTTTATTTCTTAGAGGTGTACAGACACCTATTGCTTTGGTGGGTTCTCCAACCCCTCAAACCCTTCGATCATTGATCGAGTGTAATTTTCTTGTGGTGCTTGATGCTTTATGAGATACCCACAACCTCCTGGGTATATACTGTAAATTTACCACACCAATGTCCTGGACAGTGCTGCTCCATCTTCCCTTATTGCCCTGTTGGTTGTGATTATCTATGTCATATCTAGGTGTCATCCTGCTTTGGAGATACTAGAGAGAAAGATCTACGACATGCTGTTCTGATGGCAACAGTGGGCAATTCCCTGAACCTCCTAAATGATGTAATCACTATTTGAAGAACCCTATACAGTATAAACAGTGTTCACCTTTCCATGGACATGTCTGTGTGTGCCAATTATGAAAAACACTTTGTGGGGTAATGAGCCGCTCTTGATTCATAAAGAATAAGCACCTTGTACTTACCAGAGACAAAGGACATGAAGATTTAAGGAGTGATATCAGGCAGACCGAGGAATCCCAGACACAGATGGTCAAAAACACATCATCCAGCTAGCTTCAGATTTTTTTTCAATGGTTCAAAAACACAATGAATAAATGGAAAGTCCATAAGCAGACACAGCACACTCAAAAAATAGCAGAGGAGAACAACTTCTATTGACTCCAGTGCCATAAAAGAACCAGGAAGTGCACTCAATGCCCAGCTCGATACAAACTGAAATTAAACATTTTCCTAGGTTTAGGGTGTAGGGCACAAGATGTGTCACCATTTAGAGCAGTCAGAGTGAATTCCTTCCTTCCTTGTAAGGGCAAGCTTTCAAGGATTAATGTCAGCATTTTTAAATCAACACCTACTCAAAGTCTATTATGGACATTTCATTTGTTGCATTGTTTAACTTGAGTCATACACTAAATGGACTAAAATGCTTCCAGGCTGTGGTTGGCACACAAAATTAAAAGAATTATGCACAAACATATATACATTGCACATTCATTTTAGAAAGTGTGAACAAAATTTGGACTTGTTTTTTTTTATTTTTTTATTTTACAATAGTGAACAGGATGGTACGTAAGTATATAAATTTGACAAATTCACTTTAAAGAAAAACATGTATGGGCTTAATAACCAAGTTCTTAAAGATAACACTGTGAGAACACGTTTTCAAATTTTTTTAATACATTAGCGCACAATATTAACCACCTGTCAGTTAGATATAGATGATGTTAGAACAGCAGTACAAAAACATAAAATTAGTGTTGGCAGCATTTACACAAGACAACAAACAGAACTGCTGGGCGGTTTAAAGTTGTTAAAAAGTGGCACAAAGCAGCTTAGAATATAAAAATATATGTGGTATTTAAAGTATTGACTCAGTCGATGCACTTATCAATAATTGTCTGAAGCATTCTACAAAAATCGGCCACAATCTGTGGACTTTGGATATTAAAAATAGATTACATTAAGAATTTGGCATCAGCCCTGCAACACTTAGGCCTGCCTGATTTTGGAGGGTGTATAGTTTTTGTCGACGGTTTCATCTTGTAAAAACATATGAAGACAACGTTCATTTTGTGCCAATGGGTGTCCAGCAACTCTGGAAGGAAAGGAAAAAAATACATACATCAGAAACAAAAACTACAGCAATATATCTTTCAATAGATAAACACAAACATGTATATACATCGCTCCATTCATTTTTAAACCTGCTTGTCCTGAGTAGGGTTGCGGAGAAGCTTTAGTCTGTCCCAGCAGTACATATTACATACATAATAAATTCACGTGTGTGTATAAAATATGTTTATCCATCTATTTATTCATTATTCCATCACGGGGAGTCCAAACTCACCTTAGCAACACCGTGCACAGCCAGGATATACAGGCATACAAAGGGCCAGTTCACCGTCTGCACTTGACATACCCAACTGTGCTGTCAAGTTATAGTCCACCCAAGAAAATGGACAGTAAATGTTTACTTGCTCATGAAAACAGTATACACATTAGAATAAATAAAAGTAAACACTGATGCAGTAAAAAGCAACAAATAATTTGTTATGCATTTCAAAATCTGAATTGGTATCTTGAAAGACAGATAGAACAACCCAGTTTTGCTTCCTAAACATCTCCTTGTGGCTCCCCAGCTATTCTATGCATCTGTTAAATTGCACAACAGCACATCTCATTCAAGTCAGTGAAGTTGAGATTAGCAGAGGCAGGTGCACTAGTGGCACAGTTTAACAAATAAATGGGTGTACTGGATGGTAACTGCAGATACTGGGGTACCTCGAGGAGAGGTGGGGAAATGTCTAAGTTAACACAGATTAAAAACATAACATCACTGCTTTGTAATAACACGGCTACGTTCAGCAAGCAAAAGGACAGCAAAATGAAATTTCAAGATGTTATGTTCAAGTTGTCATAACAAAATTTGAAGAAAGTTGACAAAGGAAAGGTAAAATGCAGTGAAGACCCAAAACGTTTCCTGCAACCGGACAGTGACTACTTTATTTGGTTGACAAGCAAATGCAACTTTTTTTTAATCATAAGCTCAAGATATATTACAACAAACAACAACCCCCCCCCCCCCCCCCCACCCCACTCTTAAGCACATACAAGAATTACGAAAACAAAGAAAAAATTTCTGACTTGGCTAAAGTGGCAGTCCACTTAAAGAGTACTTAAAGGTCACTTGCTTAAGGGACAGAAGAAAATCCAATGAAGTGCTTGCTCAGCAAGTGGCACCAAAGTACATGCTTCAACCATGCAAAGACGTCTGAAAAGAAATGGTCATGTAAGGCAGATAAGACCACAAAGCATGGAGTGACAACTAATGGGGGGGAAAGTCTTCTGGAGCAATGAGTCCTCATTTTTTATTTTGTGCCTCTAAAACATTCCTCTATGTCATAAGACTAACACAGTCAGCAATCGGTTTATGTCAGATTCAGAGTCCTGAAGATGTGAGACTTGAAAGTGTTTCTGAAAGTTTCAATATTTCATTGTATTAATCGTCTTCAAAAACTGTACATTGCAGGAATAAACAAAAGCAAATTCATTAGCACCATGGGGGCTTAGAATGGAAGTCTTGGTCTTCCTAAAAGGAGCTGCATGCTAGAACCCTCGTTTTAGGCAGGATGTACAGTTACTGATATATACTACTAGTTCTCTTATGAAAAGATTAGTATTCACAAGGAGGGGGAGAAAGAAAAAATTACCGATCAAGGACAAGCTTTTCTTGAAAGGAATTCTTTTCAGTTTATTGTTTTGAATTATATCCAAGTGACAATTACATAGCACATAAAACAACATCTGGCAAACTGTAATTTAAGCTGCAACTGACAGAGACAGGTCAGCAATTTCAAACTCTTTTCTTTTGGATTTCACATTTTATAAATGGGAATCATTACAGGTGCTTAAATAGCCACAAATCATTTTCATAAGTTTTTTTTTTCTTTAATCACTTGTGGTATTTAAGGAAGGGCTTGAGGTTTATTAACAACTTAAAAATGATTACAGATTGACAATTGATTTGCTACCACCTCCACTTTTTATAATTGTATTACTTCTGTCAAAAGCCAGTGGAAATAAAGATGGTTAGGTAGAATTAGATCACATTAACATCTGTGTAAAGGTGAACTACTGATCTTGGATTGCATCCTGAATAAATGTAGCAATAGCAAAATTATAGCTTCTTAGGTTGTGGCACATTGTTGGAGATCCATTTACTTTTATGAAACTTGGTGAGCAAAATACATATATAAATAAAACCAGTATAACAGTATAAAAAAGCAAACCCTTAGCCATCAAGTGACATATTTCACATGTCTTTTTTAGTAGACATTAACATAAAAAACGGCCAGTTTGGCAGAAAATCACAATTCCTTGTAAAGCCACTATATCTTCTTCAGATCAATCAACTATTTAAATTAAACTAATAATGTTTGCTGCATTCCGTACAGATTACGCTTTATAGTTAAGTGAACAAAATGCACACAAGACCTATGAACAGAAATAAAACTTACTGAAATGTATGTGTGAGTTAAAATAAAAATGAAAAACAGGCAAGACCTCAGATGGGCGGCATGGTGGTGCAGTGGTAGTGCTGCTGCCTCGCAGTTAGGAGACCCGAGTTTGCTTCCCGGGTCCTCCCTGCGTGGAGTTTGCATGTTCTCCCCGTGTCTGCGTGGGTTTCCTCCGGGTGCTCCGGTTTCCTCCCACAGTCCAAAGACATGCAGGTTAGGTGGACTGGCGATTCTAAATTGTCCCTAGTGTGTGCTTGGTGTGTGGGTGTGTTTGTGTGCACCCTGCCCAGGATTAGTTCCTGCCTTGTTGGCTGGGATTGGCTCCAGCAGACCCCTGTGACACTGTGTTCAGATTCAGCAGGTTGGAAAATGGATGGATGGACCTCAGATTTTCAATTCTTGAAAAATACAAATAAAATGTTGGCGAATGTCCTAGCATTAAAAATATTCTTGTTCCTCATCTTTGGCCTTGTCAATGTGGGACTTTGAAGTTTCTCTAAACTTTGGTTTCTTTCAACACCCCAGAGGCATATACAGTATGTTAGGTTAACTGGCCACTCTGCAGTACACTGGACTGGTGTGGGGGGTGTGTGTGCATGAGTGGCCCCTCTGATGGACTGACATACCAGCCATCAGTGGTTCTGCCTGATATCCAGAGCTGCCAGGACAAACTCTTACTCCCAAACAACCCTGGCCTGGAATAAGTGGGTTTAGAAAATTACTGAATTGCTTTATTATGTAGTACTCCTGCATTCTAATAAACAACTTTGGCTTCCGTGCAGGGCTACTAGAAATGTAATTTATGTCTAATGCAGGATTTTCAACAGACGGTACCACTTGGCTTGCCAGGGTTCTTGCATATGTAGAAGTAATGGAATAGGAAAGGCACAGTACAGAAAATACAAAGATCCTTCAAAAATTACCATTATAATTTATATAAAAATACCAGTGGTGATTGCTGCAACTAGAAAAAAAACAATTACTTATTTTGAGCAATTTGTGCACTGCTGCCATCATAACACCACAGACCGATGTTTAAAGAGTCATTATTGTCACATGTATAGAGTACAATGAAATTCTTACTTGCATGTGCTAACCATTATGCAACATGTCGTCACTCTCTGGCTACATGATTAGTGAGTATAATTACATTACCTTGAAACGTCTGTCTTCCTTACTGTAAATAACTATCTCACTTCAAAATGTATGTCTTTCTTACTTATACTTTGTAGTAGGGCTGCCTAAAGGACTGAAATTTTGATAAGCATCAATTTTACCCCTTTAAAATGACTTCTGCACTAATTTTTCAGGGTATTGATTCTGCAGCCTGAATTACGAATGCAATTCAGCTACACCATGGCTAGAGTTGAGCCCTGATTTCCTCCCAACTTACAGGTGTTAATAATGGCAAGTTCAGTGCCTTCACCATCACACTTAATTGACCAAGAGGGCAGCGGGAGTGGAGTCTGCAATTACTTTGTCTTTGTAGCAAATGGGCATGATACAATATTAACTAAAGGGGCTACCTCAGCTAATTTAGTCCCATATGGAACCCTAGGTGGAGGAGCCCGTCAGTGTGCAGGGCATGTTCTCCTTAACATACCTAAATAGCATCTTTTGGATGACAGCGCCCTAGAAGGCTGTCTGTATCACCTAATGGGTTGACTGACTCTGCTTAAAGGACAATCATACAAATCAATACAATTAATTTCAAAAGGCATCTTATCTCTAAGTTACAGAAAGATTAATAAGTATATTGTAAACCTGTAAATTAATGCATTTCATGAAGGGATGTGCCGTTAATTTTTTTTTTCTGCAGTTTAAAATGTTTTGTAGTCAGTTAAACGTTTCATGCTTTAAGACAGAGTCAGAATTTATTTTTGCTGTCAGGCCAGCTTTATTCTATGCTGTTCATTCAGGGGCACCAGTCTTTAGCACTGGGGCTATTTTGCTCCCTCGATTTTTAAACTGTCATCACAATGTGTGCTGCTTTAGCACATTACTTTCTTTTACAATGTGCAATTTTAAAATTATATTTCATCACATTTACTTTATAATATAAGGTGCTATAACCTTTCAGTGCTCAACTGCATAAACACTGGTGCTCATAGAATTCCAGCTCTGCTTCAAAGTGTGAAGTTAGTACGTCAGGGCTCATGCAACCCAGCAAAAGCAGGCAGTGGCCTCACAGAAAAGTACATTGACATGCTATTCTTTCTTGCAAAAAATGTAGAAATTAAAAAGACATCATAGTTTATTTACACAAAAATGCAATCTGCACTGTCTGCATGTATGCAAAGTCTTTAAGTGTGCTGGTAGTCTGTTTGTGTGTTACTTTTCTGAACAACCAGACCACATTAATGCTCTTTTTACTTAAATATATATTTAATGTTTGCTTTAATATGTTTATCTATACTGTTTACAAAAGACTGCAATACTTACACAATTGACATTTAATGACATTTATAATATTCCAAGAGGCGGAGTGGTGGGTCCAAGGCTAGTGATCTGCACAGGTTGCTGGTTCGAATCCCAAAAATGGCAGAAGTGACTGTACTCCATTGGGACCTTGAGCAAGGCCCTTAACCTACAATTGCTTTGCCCTGGGAATGATGTTAACCTGCATCCGGCCCTGCAACTTACAAGGAAAACTTGGGGGTTGGTGGCAAGACTGGCACTCCAGCCACCGTAAAAAATCTCACACTGTTCCATTGTGGTGCTGAGGTGTCACCTGCTACATTCGGGTCCCAATCCAGGTGGACTCATGCTCCCAACCTCCACTCTTGTAGCATTCCACTGTACTACCTTGGTAACAGTATTTGTTTTCATCAATCCAAAGAAACTGTTGAATGGATTTAAACTTCTTCACTTTTTATTGTTTACTCAACTTTACTCTTACCTTTTACAAAATATTGAACTCCTTGAAGTATTTACATTTAATGACTAAAATTTCTAATATTTTTACTGTATTGTGTGTCGAAAATGGTATCAAATTTGAATAACTTTTCTTAGTATCACATTGAAGTTTGAAATTTTGGTATTGTGACAATCCTGATTTACACTGCAGTTTCAAAAGATGTACCAGTAATGTAGAGGGAGTTATATTTCTTTGAATTAAGTGTCATCCACTTGTCTCTTTGTTCTCTCATCTTTGCACTTCAGTCATTATGCTCTCACCATATTGCTTTGTTTTTCAACTTCGTCTGCATCAGTAGTGGAAAGTAGTAAATAAAGACTTTGCACATACTCCTATTTTGTGCATAGATATTTTTGGTTTCTCCTCTATCCCAAAGATATGCAGGTGAGGTTAACTGGCAACTGTGAGTGTGTGAGTGTATTGTGGGATAGTTTCATGCATTGTTAGTTCCGGCCTTGCAACCAGTTCTATGGGTACTGGCTCTGACTGCTTACAAGCCTATAATGGAGCAGCACTTAACAATTCAAGGATGACTGAACCAGTAATGCCACAAAATCAAAACGGGAGATGTTTTGGCAAGGTGGCGACTAATGCTTCCTGTTTTTTCCTCCATCCATACAATTTTTGTAACCCACGTACCCAGTTCATTGTCATGGGAAGCTGATGCCAATCCTGGAACCATTAGGCACAAGGCATTATTAACCACTGGACATGTATATGCATTACATAAGAACATAAATCATTTGACTAATGAGAGGCGACCTATTAGTCTATCAGGCTCACTTTTAAAGCCAATAGCTAAACTGCTCCAGTGTCTCATCCAGATACTTCTTAAAGGATGTCAAGGTTTCTGCTTCAACTACATTGATCTGTAGTTTGTTCCAGATTTTCACAACTCTTTCTATAAAGAAGCACTTTCTGGCATCAGTTGAAAATGTCCTTCCCATTGAGCAGGTTATTGTCAGGGGAAACAAATGGGGAAGATTACTAAGGTAACACCAGCAACAATTTCTCTTCTACTTCCTTTCTTAAACTGGAGGAACTGCCACAGGAAGAATCATAGGATCATAGTCCTACCCTATTTAAAGAGCACAATAACTGGAAGTCACCGTTCATTTGAGACCCAGTTGCTGAGGAGGTCAGACAACTAATTTTGGGTTGCAAAGCCATATCCAGCAATTGTGCTGTTTTTTTTTTTTCTTTGGATATTCATTGGACGTGAAACGGGGCATCCCATGGGACCTCAACCTTTGTGCTTTCTCCTTTTCTTGATTTTGATGGCATACTTGCTCACTCAATTTAGAATTGTCAATCTGCCTAATGCACTATTCTGCTGAAGTTCAGTTAACTAACAACTATTAGTTGATTTTAGAATATCTGATTGGACACAGCTTGTGAATAGTTTCATTTTGCAATTAAAAGTGATTAATTTTGAAACATCAGTTTCATACTTTCATATTCTGAAAATATATTCATAGATGTAATATTTTGTAGAAAAGGCAATACTATGATAGAAACAAACAGGAGGATTCCTAAAGGACAGAAGTTCAAAAGCCACTCATCCACTTAACACAATGAGACCATTAATAAAGCTCAAAGTTCACATCCATTGAAGTCAGATATTATTATAAAAAGTTAATACTAAGTCAGTTGTAGATTGCCTTCATCTTTGAATTTACACTGCTTTAGTATCTTACTTTGAAAAGATCTTCAAAGCAGGACTACTGTATGTATTAAAAATAAAATGCATTTAATTATACAGATAATTGCAAATTGTATATTCCAAAGATGTCACCTTTAGATAGCAGTACACGATATCTTTAAATACATATTGCTGCACAAGTACCTGTTATTAAGCTTTAAAATATGATCAACAATGCCATTTAACTCCCCAAAATCTGTTTTTTAATTACCCATGTGTCTGCAGTTCTTTCAGCCAATTTATCTAGTTTTAAAGATTAAAATTCAAATGGGCAGCTTTGCCACATTTACACATGAAATGCAGATAATAGCAACGTCTGTAATCACAGCAAATAATTACAATTACAATATAACTTTTATTGTTCATGCAAAAAGGGGAACACCACCTTAGATCAAAAATAAGCACAGGAGCGTACAACATTCTTAAAAGAATTACGTACTGTAATTTCAATTGTAATTAACATAAATTACATATGCAAAATACAACAAATGTAAAACTCAGGTAGACTGCACTGTGCCCTTTCCTCAATTTTAATCATTCTTCAAGTAATTATCAAAAAATTGCATTCTACACGACATGAATGATTATGTGTTTGTTTCTTAACTTATCCAAGTTGTAAGCACTTCTCTTTTGTTTGTGGCTACAAAACAATCTTTTTCATCTCCGTTTAAGTTGCTCTAATTTTAGCTTGTGCTCAGGCCTCTTGATTTTATGTTCCCTCCACAGAAGTAAAAACAGTTCTTCTTCCCATCATGCACAGATTTGTGTCACTGTCACACACACACACACACACACACACACACACACACACACACACACACACATACTTATTTAGAAATTGCTCCAGCCCTTGTCTCCTTTCTTCAATAAACGAGTCATCAAATATCCCATCGTCACCTCGGAATGGAAGCTGACGGATGAATGCTTTGCCTGGTAAAGGGGGTACCACAACCTTAAAAAAAAAAAATCCAGTTACTTAAACACATGAATTAACATACAGAATGCTCATGAACAAATTAATCTTTTGGTAACTTTTAAGACTTTAAGTCAGGTGTCTTAAATGTCTGTCCTGGGGGGCACAGTATCTATTTAGGCTTTTATTCTAGCAGGTTTCCCAATTGGAAGCATAATACTGTTGCCATCACAACATACAATATATTAATTAGTATAATATTAATTCACTTGATGGATAAGAGTCAGAATCCCTAACTGCCTCTTTAAACAGCTGCAGTCACAATTTTGAAGTGCTTTTGCTTTTTTAACCACATGCCTGTAAAACATAGGTAAGAAGAGAACCAACAAGTCATCAGCTAAATTGTCTCTATTTACATTTTTGCGCACGTGCGTGTGTATGTGTGTGTATTTATTATAAAATATCTGGTTCTTTAAAACCTGTTGACAGAAAAAGAACAAAAAGTAAAAGATTAAGAAGTACTAATGCGCTTTAGTCCTTAAAACATCTGGAAGACATCATAAGAAAAGTAAAAGTTAACAATATTAAAAATGTCTGACATGATATAATTATAGCAATAACAAGTCATGGAAGTAAACAGAAATGCCCATTAACATCATCAGTTAGTTAGCAATTAAGAAACTGTTTTAAGAAGAATGATTGTTCCTCTGGTTTGAGAATAGGTTATCTAAACAGAAGAGTTATGTGTGAAATTAGAAAATCCTGATGGAGCCATTTAAGGGGTAGTCCGGGACCCATTTTCTACTTCTAATGGCTCTGTCTAACCCCACAACTGCAGAACCTCAGACTCTCACACTAAAATGTAAATATACTTTACACCCTCAGATACCTAATATACTTACTCGTTTCAAGTGACCCCTATAGCAATTCTAAAAAAAATCTTATGCTCCCTTTTCACAACATATTAAAATGCAATTAGAACTGGCGAATCTCCCATTAATTCTCTTTTTCCATTATAGCTTCTCAAAGTGACAGAAGCTTTGTCTTTAGGTGGGCGAGAGGATGTTTTCTAACACTACATATTGTACATACCTTACTTTCTCTTTCTAATTCATTCCGCAGCCATTCAAAATCACTATATCTTCTTCGAACACGAGATTCTTTCAGCTTAAAAATTGGAAGGTTTGTCTGTGTGAGGAAAAAAAAAAAGATTCAGCTCTTTACCTCCAAGTTAAAGTATACATATGAAGAGACGCTTAATAATCTGTAAAAGTGTTTCTTACAGCATGGATGAATATTTATGTAGTTCCTTGATACTTTGGCCATGATTAAGATCTCCCCCCACCCCCCGGAAGAAAAAGAAACTAAATTCTAAATTTCCCCTGACCTGTCAAGATCTAATCTAAATACCAACAGAAAAATATGTACAAATTGCAGATGAACACGCAGACAAAACAGAAAAGGGCATACAATTGTTTTTAAATAAACAGTTATGACAAAATATTGGCACACCATACTGAAAACATTTCGGCACATCTATCTACTTTATCTGAAAGGAATCAGATACTGTTCACTTTAAATGCATGAACCTGTTGAAGAAATAATGATTCTAAGGAAAATGTCTTTTATAAATTAGTAGTGTTAACTACTGATGGGCAAACCCCGTTGAAGTCAACTCAGATAGTAACAGAGGAATGAAGCTAGTTTTGAGTGGTTTATAATAGTTCAATAGTCTTAAGTGTCCCTGATTGCTAGGGATGCATTCGTAAACTATACTGGATCAATTACTGTGGTCAAAAGTGTGACCTAACTTACTACTGCATCACCATGCCACAAAAAAACCAAAAGATAAAGATAGGGAGATAATGACACACAAAAGAAAAAAAATAACCACAAACTATAAATAAGTAAAATAAATAAATAAATTATATCTCTCATTATTCTCATAAAGTTCTAATTTTTAGTGCACAAAGAAGGTAGCCTAAACCAATCTTGGTGTCTTGGTGGGCACATGCCAGGCCCACATAAGGGAAGTGCATTAAACATGGCGCCTAGTCAAAATAAACCTTCAGCCTGGTGAAATAAAGATAATGAAAGATTGATTTCTATTTAAAACTCATTTTCATATTTTGGATAGAAGAAAAAAAGCACACAGCATCTGCATAGATGAATCGAATGCAGATGGCACATCACTGTGCAGATACTTTGCACTTCTTTCTTGCATGAAAAAGACAGTAAGGTATATTATATGGTATACTGCAATAAATCTTTTCTTATTATTTTACAGGAAGTTTTGTGTTTTCTGATTTCAGGAGTGGCCAGGCTCCTTTAAGAATTGTTTTCTCTAGGCTCCATGCCACATGGCTACTTGTGTATGCACTCAGCTCGTAACCCCTTACTCTTATATAGACTTGATGTGGCTCCTGCCACCGGGACTCAAAAATCAATTTGCACTTATCTGTACTATAAACTCCCTATCTGAGCTTCAGAGTAACAACATATACCCAGAGAGCCTATTATGTGAGGAAATCATACAGTAGTTATATACTCAGGGGCCTGTGCTTGTCATTATCTACCTGATCAGTGCTACATACAGAGGAGCATAACATGCATAATCCTGCGGTGAAGACACATCACACAATCAATCTATGCAGAACAATTAAGTATTTTCATAATATTCTCATTATGTTGTGCAAATCCGGCTGGCATAGTGACATCACACATGCGCAAATCAGATTGGGCAGTGATGCAAAATGTATCCAAAAAACTTGCACTTACAGTATGCATGCATTGAAGCTGACCCTATGGCTGCTACAGCCCTGTCACATACAATAGGTCTTATAAAGCATCATGGGGAGCTGGGGAAAAAAAAGCAGACTACATGGATAATTTCCGGGCAAATATTCAGCAAAGTCATCAGTGAACACAGCGTATCCTCTGTGAAAAACACTTTCTTGAATTTTTCTCATCAACACTAGTGTTAACAAAATTGCCCTTGAACATGTTAACATATTTTTCTTATGTGTATAAATTATGCCACTAACAGGCAAGTACACTGTCAGCCACTGAGGCCGAGCAGCAAGGTTCTTGAACTTCTAACCACATGGGTGCCAGCTTAGTCCTTGCTTTCTTCAAAATACAATTCTGAACACTTTATCTTTTAAAATATGTAAAAAAAAAAAATCAGTTTATGCAAGCAAAACATTTGCCATTATTGCCAAAATTAAATAAGTAACTGCATGTAAAAACTTTAGTAAATCCATGAGTATACTTGGCAATCACTATAATTTAGTTTGTGTAGTACTTAGCCGAAGAAATAGTTTGAATAATAATAGCTCACTACTTATCCACAGTAGTTCAAGTTATCAGGAGGCCTGGCAATATGTTAAGAGCAGTTATGGAACATGAACACATGCCCACTCACTGGAATAGTAGGAGTCAGCATTTCCCTTATATGCATATTTTTAGGTTGTGGAGGGAGAACTGGGGTTCCAGGAGGGAACAAGACACTGAAAAACTGTGCAGACTCTACACAGACAGTAGCTAGGCTGGAGTATAATCCTAAAACGAAAGAACTGTGACAACACCATTAACTATTGCTCCAGATACAAAAGACATTTTAACCTCCTTAACATTACTCCTGGAAAAATGAGCCAAAAACTATGATTTTTTTTTCATCAAGAAAAAATGTCATTATGTGTAACAGAAACATGTAAATACCAAAACGTCAACATAAATGCAGCAAGGTACATCCTTTGTGTGACTGTTTTGAAACAGTCACCAATGCAAAGCTCACTGTCACAATCAAGACATTTGAAGCACTCTTTTCTTATTTTTTCTGTTGCTTGCACATAAGTGGGTAGAATGCCAGTGCATGATCTGCATGCTGAATGTGCCCGTTGTTTAATTGTAGGCTGCCACAGCTCAAAGCTTAGTGACTTCCACATTTCCCCCAACATAAATATTGACAGTTGCTGCCTTGTGAACAACATTTAGGAGGCTAATGTCTTTCTTGTCCTTCAATGTGATCATAATCATTACATGACTGAAGCCAACAGACATATCATGGTGGTTTGGACATACAGTTCCACCATACTGTCAGCGTCGGATAACCAAATCACTTTGTCATCACTATCGCTTGATTCAACTAATGGTTCAGTTTCAGTATGTTTTAAAATTGGCTTTGCAGCTTCTCATTTACATGCCATTGGCTGTTTTGGTTGAAGGCTTTGCCCCATTAATGAATACTGATGAAGTACCACAGAGTGGCAATACAGTAATCCCTCCTCCATCGCGGGGGTTGCGTTCCAGAGCCACCCGCGAAATAAGAAAATCCGCGAAGTAGAAACCATATGTTTATATGGTTATTTTTATATTGTCATGCTTGGGTCACAGATTTGCGCAGAAACACAGGAGGTTGTAGAGAGACAGGAACGTTATTCAAACACTGCAAACAAACATTTGTCTCTTTTTCAAAAGTTTAAACTGTGCTCCATGACAAGACAGAGATGACAGTTCCGTCTCACAATTAAAAGAATGCAAACATATCTTCCTCTTCAAAAGAGTGCGCGTCAGGAGCACAGACTGTCAGAGAGATAGAGAAAAGCAAACAAATCAATAGGGCTGTTTGGCTTTTAAGTATGCGAAGCACCGCGGCACAAAGCTGTTGAAGGCGGCAGCTCACACCCCCTCCGTCAGGAGCAGAGAAAGAGAGAGAGAGAGAGAGAGAGAGAGAGAGAGAGACAGAGAGAGACAGAGAGAGACAGAGTTTGTTTTTCAATCAAAAATCAATACGTGCCCTTCGAGCTTTTAAGTATGCGAAGCACCGTGCAGCATGTCGCTTCAGGAAGCAGCTGCACAGAAGGTAGCAACGTGAAGATAATCTTTCAGCATTTTTAGACAAGCGTCCCTATCGTCTAGGTGTGCGAACAGCCCCCCTGCTCAATCCCCCTACGTCAGGATCAGAGAAAGTCAGCGCAAGAGAGAGAGAAAAGTAAGTTGGGTAGCTTCTCAGCCATCTGCCAATAGCATCCCTTGTATGAAATCAACTGGGCAAACCAACTGAGGAAGCATGTACCAGAAATTAAAAGACCCATTGTCCGCAGAAATCCGCGAACCAGCAAAAAATCCATGATATATATTTAAATATGCTTACATATAGAAGCCGCGAAAGGCGAAGCGCGATATAGCGAGGGATTACTGTATACATAGAAATAATATACATTTTTACAGCATTGCTATTTTAATCCAGTAGAAGGCAACACAATTTTGTCCCAAGCAGGCATTAACACTTTACACTGAATCTTAACAGTCTATCCTGAAAGATAATTTTTACATAGGATTCCACACCCAAGACACACTCTGGATTAACATCAAGAAGGTTAAATTCCCACACTGGCTCTCCTTTATCGAAATGCATTTCTCATAAGGAGAGCCGGTAGTTAATGCTGTTGTATAAGGGTCCTGGGTTCAATTTCAAAGCTTAGTTCAGTCACTGCCATTGTGGAGTTTGTATAGCCATGTACATTTTCTTTCCACATCACAGAGATGGTTATATTAGGTTAACTTGTAACCTTGTATGAGTGAGTATATCCTTCAATGTACCACTATTCCATCTGAATTCTGCCTCACCTCAGTACACTGAGAAATGTATGCATTGCATTCATTTCCTCAGCAAAAAAGAATGAATATACATTTTTGAATATTGCACTTTACGAAAAATATGCTGTTAAGAAAGTAAGGTCAGGGAGAATTATACTGAAGTAGTTTTGCAAACACAGAGATATGATTTGATTCTAAATGTTAAAGAGCATACGCTCCTCTCAATTAGACTAAACAGAGACAGAGAGAGAGTGAGAGAGATGTTATTTGTTCCCAAAGGGAAATTAAAAGTTTACAAAAAAAAATGACCTTAAGATAAGTTATTGTTAGGTTATGATTGTTGTTTTTCTGTAAAAGGTCATTTTTCTTTGTTCAATTTGGTCTGTATATTGCAGTTTGAGAGTAGCTTTCCTTAAAAGCTTCAACAATAAAGTGCATACTGTGATAAATAAAGCATTTTGTGGGGAACAATGATCTGGATTATATAACCAAGAAGAAGACTGCAACCATAGCCGAACGTCCGCTATGACTTTTCAGTCAAGTGGTGCTAGAAGGGCTCATCCTGGTCCAGGACTAACAACCAAGCATAACAAACAACTGTACTGGCCCTGAAACTGTTTCCTTAGCAGCCAAATTTATTTTCATTGTAAGTGAAGATTGTTCTTTGCACTTAGCAGAAATTTAATCTAAAATGCATCATTCAAGAGCACAGTATAAATTCTTTGCTTTGATTCATAATTGAAGGCAATTTTACCCAACGACCAATCCTCCTAAAGTCACATCTATACAACATTACCAAAGTTGTTTTTGTTGTTAAAACATACCCAACAGCATTCTTATCCAGAGAAAGCCATAAAGAAAGGTCCCCCGGAGAAGAAAATTAAACTTCTCAGGGGCTCAGCTTTGGATTACTCTATTATTTCACCTGTTAGCTTTTTACCTGAATTTGCCCTCCCTGGCCTTAAATATCACCAAGTCTTTGTGAGCCTCCAAGGGGGAGAATAAGCCCGTACAATGCTGATCTTTTTTTTCAGGTGAGACTTTACATTTTTAATTCCACCCTCTCAAGTTACAGAACAAGCAGATTAGCACTTTGCTTTTGTTGGCTGTGCAAAGATCAGGCTTGTGAAAAGCGTTCCCTCAGAGTTTGGTTACCTCTCAGCACGGAAGTCTATAAAGTTAATCCCTGAAACAACATATCATGGTTACAGGTAATTGGCTACTGAAGAGGTACTAATCCACTTCAATTTGCCTTGAAATTTCCCTTTACACTAACTTTGCCCATCAATGGAAGAGAACCATACGGTGCAATTAGGTCATTCCTAACAGGCTTAGAGAGTAGGCATTTTTACAGAGGGTTCCAACATGTATATAAAATATATCCATGCTCTTTCTGAACCCCCTAAATTCATCACAGGTTTGGAAGGAGCTGAAGCTGATTCTGGAAGATACTGTCACAAGACAGAGGTCAGCTTGGGGAGGAACGTCAGTCCACCAAAGTGCACACTCAAAAAACACACGCCCACATTTGCAGTTTAGAGAAGACAACCTAACCTACATGTCGAAGAGATGTGGGGATTCAACAGAGAAGTCACAGGGAAACCATGCCAGCACTATACAATTTGTGCTTGTGGTATGAGTCAGGGCTATCCACTGTGCCACTGTACTACCCTACATATATATGTAATAATAATTTGGTAACTAGATACTGCAAACATACATCTATTACTCATTTTCTATTATGTAACAAGACCTTAAAAAAGGCTTCTTTGGGTCTTCATAACACTTTCAAAACATCAGTAAAGTGTTTAATCATCTCTGCAATGTGACCTACTAATAGAACTTCACTTTGGAGTAGTCTGGGGTGGCTTAACTGAGACACATTTCTCTTGATACTTCATTTTTATTATAAGACCAGTGAATTCTTCATATTTACAAGTGATTTTACCATCACATCAACATGCCACACTGCACATAGATGAATAACTTATCTACTAATGTTTTGCAAATGTAATGAAGACCAAAAGAATCCTTTGTTAAGGTCTTGTTACATAACAGTAAATGAGTAATAGACACATTTTTGCAGTACCTAAAGTGTTACTAACAATTTTCAGTGTGGAATGAAGAATTAAGACAAAAAATATACAAACTACAATATGTTTGATAAATAGAGCCAATAAGCAGGACGGTGTTACAGAACTGATAAGACAAGAATCACTGCAAGAAATACACACTAAAATGGGAGAAAAAAAAACAATGCTTGTAGCAATCTAGAAAACAAGAACAAGATGCAACTTGAGACCTGAAAGGCAGATGTTTGGCTGAGGTCTCAGAGACTTCCTAAATATCCATACTCATATTTGTTTACACACCTCTCTAAATATCTGAGGGGTATTTTCCGTACGTCACTTAAATCATCCGAGATCAGATGCCTCATCTTGGATGAGTTAATGCCGGTGAAACTCATCTGGGATAAGTCGGTTTTTCAAACGCAGCCGTGTAGTAGATTAGTCTAGCTGGATCTAATCATCCGAGATGAATGCGCGTGCCCGCGCTGAGTGAAAAGCCCATATATATTGAGTCTAGAAAACTTGATCAGCCAGTCTTTGATAGGCTGTAACAAAATGACGAAAGAACGGGCGCATTTTTTTTTTTCACAAGCGGAGCAAGACCTTTCATTCGAAGGACATGAAGAATTTCAAGATTTAATATGCACAAGGGGTAACACTGCAAAAGCAGCCGAAACCAGAAAAGACGGCTGGCAAAAAGTGGCCGACAAATTAAATGCATGTGCATTGTACTTACTGAAAGCAGCGTTTCATTTCCTATGTGTCAGATTAATTATTATTTAATATGTCATAATACCAGATCAAACGTGAGCACAAGGAAAACACGGGAACAGGTTAAAATGAAGTACAAGAATATACTTCAAACTGGTAAATATTGGTATATAACTATTTAAAGAATTGATGACATAAAGAATCATATATAATGTAAAGAACATTAATTTTAAAGCTAATAAGAAGGCAGACAAGCAAAACAGGTGGAGGGCCACGTGGTCCTGACCTAACCCCTGCAGAAGAGTTGGCTCTCCAGCAAAATGCCCATCGCCCTGTTTCTGAGGGCATTCCATGGGGAAGCTCCTCATCAGAACCAGTGGCAGGATGCAGTGGTCACTTCATTTCAGGTAAAGGATGGTCATTGCATATATTTGCCCTCAATGTGTGCCATAGGTATGTTCCATATAGCCCTCTTTTTTTGTTGGGTCAGTTGCAGGGAATGTCATATCCCTTGAACCTGTGTCTGACCAACGAGATATTGATGAAGGTCAAATATTTGATGAAGACACTGTGTCTGATTATTCATCAGGAGGAGAGGTACATTTTCCAAATAATGTTTGATCAAACTCCACTGTGATCAGTCCCATGTGCCCCAATCACATTTGGAAATCCTGGGTAATGAGAATGTTAGGCTGATTGTGAGATTCTTTATGGAACCGTGGGTGTTTTTGCCTGTGTATTACCTACCTGCAATGGCATGAAACGCCTTTTTTGTCTGCACATGCAGGTGTCCAGGAAACACAATGAAAACCCAAAGGAAATCTTTCAGAGCCAAACAGACATTACAAATTGCCTGGCAAACTGCACTTTTAGATAGATTTTCCGCATCACCTACAGTATATAAAAAAAGTGACGCTTGCAAAAAACCTCAAAGCAATGCATACTGTCTGTGTGGTTGTGAGAGCCTGACTTTGCCTAGTTTGACTTCGAATATAAGGTCCTAATAAATTTTTCAGGTACAATATTTCCCCTTGGCTAAAGCGGTATCTTTCAAAAAGAATTTCCTCCGGGAGCAATAAAGGAACTTGCCGATCGCGCAAACCCCTCTCTATATGAAATTCTCTTCTTATAATTTGCGTACCGATATCAATTGGTCTCTCATTCATGAACGGCAGAGTCATGACTGAATGAATTCCACGCATGGACACTGATTAAGTGTGTGAGCTAATCCTTGTTTACAAAGAACAAACCTGCTCAGAGCAGGTTTGAGGATTAGGATGTGTTGCTATGACAACACTTCCAGCAAGAGTTTCGAAAAACCGACAGATTCAGGATCAGGCCAAATCGTCAACAATTATATCCGGCTAAACAAGTAATCCACGTACGAAAAATACCCCCCTGTTGTCAACTCAATAGTCAATAGTTATTTTCTCAGGTAAGATTTGGTGACTTTGTGTGTTTATTCCGATAATATGCTCTGACTTATGCAGAATTAATACTCCAATTTCACATGACCGTAACCAACAATAAAAGTCTGAAAAAGACTGAACTGTTGATTTTATTGGCAATACCAAAAAAATTAGACTCTCTATTATAAAAAAAAATCCTGGAGAAAAACAGTAGGGCGTTGAGACGTGATCTTCACGTTAAGATCATGGAAGACAGTTAAAGACCTGCGAGGACCTTAAACATGAGACACTGTGCCAAGAGATTGACCCAGGACCACCTCGCGATGACGTAGAACATGAGATTCTTGCAAGACATGCCCTACTTACAATCAATATCAAATAAGACAACGAGGCAGCAAAACATTCAGTCTTGTGAAGGATTTGAGCAAACACAGATCCAGGGTCTCAGCGCATATAAAGTGTATAAGGACTATACGTTATAAATGAAATGTCGACGACTAAGCGAAGAAGAAAGCAGCGCGGAGAAAAGAGACTCAAAAGCTTTGAAGAGAAAAAAGAGCAAAAAAGAAAAAATAATCTAGGTGCAAATTCAGAAAATAAGGTAAGTAATTATCAGCCCGTAACAAGTGGAACTGAAACAAAGCACGTCCAATCGGGATCAGAATTAAACAGAGTAAAAGACAAAGTAGAACTTCATAAACGCGTTCACAAATGTTGGCGCTATACACATGCAGAGCAGATTATGAAAGCAGTGAAATTCGAAAGGCTCAAAAAAAAAACAAAAAAACATATGCGCAATACAAATGTGGAGGAAGTTAAAGAATATGAAAGTAGGAAAATTAGAAAGTACAAAAAAAAGAAAGTAAAGATCGCAGTAGCGCAAACAAACGGAAATTATTACTCGAAAAAGGAAAAATAATCACCACGGACCAGGTGTCATTGAAAAAAAAGCAGGACAAAGTGAGGTCAGAAATAAAAGACAGAGTAGAAAACAAAGTAAAACGTCATAAAGAGGTTACAAAACAAAGGGGCCAAACACATGCAGAGTAGGTTAGAGATAATGAAAACGGGAATTCAAAAGCCTCAAAAAAAACGTAGGCGCGAAACACATGCAAAGCAAGATACAGAATATGAAAGCAGAAAAAAACAACAGTGTCAAAACAAAGACAGTAAACATCGCATTAGCTCAAAGAAAGAGAAATTATAACTCAGAGAAATAACTAAAAGGCGAATAGAGATCGAATATATGGACACGTGATATATCAGAAGTATGTAAATATTGTAAGGCTTTGAAGTTTAAGTCAGAGAATTTCAAAAACGGGGTTTACCTCATATGCATTTATTAATTACTTTGCAAAAAAAATTATTAACTGCTCATGATGCAGATCGTTTTGTCTGTGCTGAAATTCCAAACAGAGAAACCTATCCTGAATTATGGTACAAAGTCATTAAACACATGTCTCACTGACCTCATTTAAAAGATTCAGCATATTGGGACTCGAAAGATTCCAAATATTGTTTTTACATAAGTTCTGAAATAAAAGTGAAACTAATGAAATAGCAACAAATCAAAGAAAAAAAAAAATCTTAAAAGTGTGTATCCAGAAAACCAAACTTGGGGGTTGGCGAGCAAAGCGAGCAGGGGGCAAAGCCCCCTAGTAATTAAAAATAATCAACTTCAGTACAAATAAAGACAAACAGTACGGGGGTATGGCTAAGGCACTGGACTTCATAGCACAAGGTTGCCAATTACCTGCTTTTCACTTACTGACTCCGATTAAGTCACTTAACCTGCCTGCCCCAGTTCTAAAAATTGTACATAAACAATTGGGCTGTGTCCAGAACTTGAAAATCGGAAAAGGCCTCATACCAATATACAATAATGATAAAAAAATAAATAAATGGAGCACTTTACAAAAAAAAAAAAAAAAAAAACCACACTAGAATAAGAATTTCACCTCACTTTATACAATCATTATAGGCCAACTATTTAAAATATTATCTTAACAGGGATCAAAGGAAAATAAGAAACTTATTCATTCTTTAAAATGCTAAACCTGCCTAGTCCTACTCTAAGGACACTACAGGTGTAGCCCATCCTGCATCTACTCCAAAACAAGATACTGTATGTTCATTTTAGCTGTTATACAGAGGTCTGTGCATTTTTTACAAAACAACTTTTTTTCTTTTAAACTTTAAAATCGCATACAGAATCTTCTCAGCCAGAGACTTGTGTTTAGTGATTCTTTTTTTTTTCAGTCTGACAAGTGTGATCTTTTAGTTCAACAAATAATAGATGTTTTCAATAGTGAAGTTATGACCTATCAGAACTTCATTACAGCTTATAAAGAATCAACAGTCAGAAAAGGAAAAAGCATGCAATCTCTACCACGCAACACAAAAAGATACATTTCTATTTACAAACATTTTTCAATAATACAATAAAAAGAGCCAGGCATCTCAAAATAGGGGAATGAAGATAAAGCCTGAGCAGTTTAAAATGACATTTCAGTGGCTATGGAAAGCAAACACATTTATATTAAGGTGGACAGGGACCATGAAGTTCTGTTTGATGACTGCTTACCCCAGATTCATTTATTATCCATCCAAGCATTCACTGAACCCACCTAACTCATCTTTGGGTTCTTATGGCATGGTCATTACAAGACAACAGCCAACATTTCCAATAAATTCTCTTTTTAACAACCAAATAAAACTGATTACCTTTTCTTTAGGATGTGCATGGAAATCCCAAAAATATTATTTCATGTTAATAGGTTTAATGTGAACCCTAACCCTAAGACTCTGTGAAGCGCCTAGAGCATGGGAAAGGCGTTATATAAATAAAATGAATTATTATTATTATTTAATTATTGATTTTTCAGCAGAGGTTTTATTGGGCAGGTGAGTGGCAGGCCTCATTCACATTTTTTCAGGAAAGATGGGCATTTTCAGTTTGATGTGGCTTTATTCATATTGTTTGTAGGAGTGTGTGTCATCTCACCTCCTTGACTTGTACTGTGAATACTACTGCATTAATAAGTAATAATTCACCTTAATAAACCCTTGAAGAAAGCAGATGAGAAAAGTGTTCAGAACTTTCATACAATTAGATGCAAAAATCAATGTTACATGTCTCAAATTTACCAAAATACTGAGCACTGACATTCTATTTTTCCCAACCTACTTCTTCCTAGCATAAGCTGAATGTTACAATCAAAGTCTAGGGCCAAGTTCACTATTTTGTTTTTTTTTTTTAAGATATATTGCCTTTCCTACCACGTAACAGTACAAAGCTAATGACACTATGCTATAACAGAGTTCCCTGTTATACATAAGCAGTGCTGAACTTATGCAAAACCTCATAACAACAGAAAATTGCTTTGTATGGAGGTAACAGACTGACCTCCCGTTTTACATTTTATCATTTCTTTTCTTGAGCTTTCGTTGTTCCTTTTTGCACTCACTAGTGATTCTCCTTCACTCTCACTCATAGCCAATGGCTTTTTCAATCTGTAATAATACATTCTTTTCCTGACAACAACTTTACTAAATAGAATCACACTGAAAGAGTGCACAGATATGGTGAGAAATTTTCCAGGTGTTTTTTTTTTTTCCTGCTTGTGCCTTATGTTCCTAGAAAAGGTGCCACCTCCTCCATGATTGCAAACTGAAATAAAATAAGATAATGTAAGGATATTTTTTTTAGGATAGTACTTGTGATTGAAACCATTAATCGAAGTAGCATAGGTATATTTTAGTTAATAAAGAAATATTAAACCAGTAAGAACAAAACAGACATCCTTTGTATAAAGAAGTGATTCCTCAATCACCACCAGTGCCCTAGAGTACAAAATTGACCATTTAATTGGTAGAACTTAATTGATAGCGAAATAACTGCTGATGCTCTCAACATCACATTTCCATTCTTTTCCAAGATGAACAATAAATGGTATCTGTGCTTTCACACACATGTGGCAACTGTCCTTGTAAAGCACGTTCACGTTAACAAAAAAAGAAATTAAAACTTGCTGTGTGCAATTAAGAATTATTACTTTACTAAACAACAACATACACTCTTACACCTGCTTCAGCCTACTCAGGGTCATCTCCTTGTTTTCTGAACAAATGTTTTAAAATATCCTAGAATCATTAGGTGTAGTCAGGAACAAGCCATGACAAAAAAAGCAGTCAATCACAAGTCTCAGTGATAAGTGTCTTTTGGGAGGAAGTTGGAGTACACTGAGAAAATCCACTGAAATTTTCCCATGCTGGGAATCAAGCAAAATTGATGACAATTTTCACTTTTTATACAATTCAAAAAAAAAAAAAAGATTTTATAAAGTGAATGGATGAATCATTATGTTTGTTAAACAGGCTGAAAAAGAATACTGATAGAAACACAATCCCTGCTCATATTCTCAAGTAGAAATGGGTCTTGACAAAATTGGTCGAGTTACACTGCAAGCAACTTACATGTGGAGCCCAGTAGCTGCTGTGGTCTATCTGTCTGTGTGTGTCTCTCCATCTGTTTTCATTGTCGCAGAGCTCATTACAACATGCAAATTAATTATTAAGCTTCAGTTACCTTGTGTTACTGAGCTCCTGAACAAATAACTGCAATTTTAGCTTTTTAATTTTCTCTTGGCATCAATTCTTTTGTTAAATATCTTCTGCTCTCTCCCTGAAACCACAGAGGTGGTTTAAAATGCACAAACTGGAGAAACTGGGGACAAGTGCTTTAGGAAGAAGCCCTGTGGGTATAGCCACTATATACTACATACTTTTTAACAGGTTTACATCAGACATGTATCCTTGTTTGAGAATTATGTCTGTTCCTGCGAGACTATGAACCAACAGAAGTAACCACAGTGCCATCATGCCACCCCTATTTTTTTTAATCATTTCAAAAATCATTAAGCACTTCAGAGCTCTTATTGTGCTACAAACTACTACTTCTGCATAAAGCACTTTTATTCATGGGATATATGTACAAAGGTCATTCCACACAGTCAAGTAACATGCAATTTGCATGGCCATTACCTCCACTTTTTAAAAAGCACCAACCCCAAAAATGGTTGATATTTAGCGTGAACAAATGATTGCCTTGCTCCTTCCTGTCTTGTGTGCAGAGCTGTCAGGACAGCCAATGCCCATTATATTAAAAAGCAAGTGGACAGATTAAATTTTTTTGTTTACTTTCTTTTTTCTTCATATTACGGACAAAATGTTGTTTTCATGAAAGAAAAAAATGGACTTCTGATTTTCAATAGGAAAACAAAATGTAATAGCTCTAGAATAGGGTTTGAGCATTTTATGAAAGATTTATGTCCTGTTGTTTGTATGTTTATGATAAAACGTCTGTGGGCAGAGCATCTCAAGAATGAATGGCCTGAATTTGATTATGTTAGTCTTAAAAGATGATTGGATTTTGGTGAACTCCAACTTTCCACTGGTGAATTTAGACTATTTAACGTTCAAAATGTTTTTGATGCTACAAACTAACAGCCAAACCACTGTTGAGTAGTTCATAAAATTTGGAATACACATATAGGAATTTAACCACAGCAGCTGAACACTAGTTATAAACTTATTAGATTTCATGCCTTTATTAAGTTATAATTATAGATTTACCTTTATAGCTGACTAAAATGTAAACATAAACTTCAGTGGTATTGCATCACTGTTCACTGCACTGTACTCATGCTGTAAATACGGAGACAGTCAAATGTTTTAATCAGCATTTGTGTATAACACATGAACATGAAAAATACACAACTAAAAAACTAATATTCACTGAGTGATACAATAAATGAACATAAATGAAAATAAAAGGAAAGAATTTGTATTTACATAATTCTAACTGGACAGTTAGCTGTTAAAATTAATTTAATTTAAATAACCTATAGAGAAGCACCTCACTTATAAGCCATCCACTAACACTACCTAAGGCATCTTCATTCTCTGTTCAAAGTATACAACATACAGCTAAACAGAATATGGAATTTAATAATGTTATTTTTTTCCCCACCTGCCTAATGTGCAAATAAATGAAAAGGTAAATTAATGAGAGCAGTAGAGTGAACATGCTACTTGAAGGAAAAATTATTTGTCTTTGTAAATCTTGTCACTATCAAAATTTTTGTTCTTGTCTTGAATTCTTTACTTGATGGCTTTAATTACAATATGCTAATTGCTTATCTGAAAAACTGACAGGCACAAATTTAGGATAAATGTATGTATATAGAGGGCGCACTAAAATGATTAATGTACTCGTACTTAGTGGGGGGTTGTCTAGAAAATAATACAAAGAAATAAACAGTGTATGACAAAATTGAATAAAACTCTGAATTTTCATTTGCTATTTTAGTTTTCAGTAATACTTTTCATGAAGCTACAAACAACAGTCTGATAAAGGGCATGCTGGTAGAAAATAACAGCATCTGGGAAACTGCTAAAAAAATGTCCTTTTGCACTTCTATTTTTTTCCATATTGCGCATTAATTTACAAACATTCTGAAATCTATTTCAACAGGCACCAACCCTGTCTTAAAATCTGGAAGATATCTTATTTGCAACATATTAAATCTCGTGATTAAAGATAACTTTTGTTTTGTTATGACACAGTGCTGTGCAACTACTTGACAGAACTCTGAAGTTTAATTTTACCATTTTTTTAGTATGAGTATGTTTTATTTCAGTGAGTAAGAATCCAAAAAAGGCAAAGAGGTTAAATGTTCAGTCAGTGCTCAACAGAAAGATGACACTATATCTTGAGATATCTATCCATCCATTCATTATTAAAACTACTAGTGGATGGAATCTCTCTCAGTAGCAGTCACACAAATGTACTTAATACTGTAATGGGTTAATGCTTCACTGACCACAGGTCATTCATCTTAGAGACTCAAGCCACCATTCCTGCCCAGGAGTTTATTATTGTAATGCATCACTGTGGAATGGTGTCAGTGTACACGTTAAACATTTAAGTTAGCAAACTATCAACTTTATTTTACTGAATATGCTGGCCAGTATTTTTTAGTTGATTGAGCTTTTAAAATTCCATTGTAGAAAGAGGAATTTCAGTTGATCATGCTTTTAAAATTTCATGGTTAAAAGAGGAGAAAAGCAATTATTTTTTCTTGACAAAATATATACAGCATTTTTAGCTTGAAATGATACATTGCTAGGAATGAATACAAACCCGAAAGAAATTTTAGGCTGCATGTTCTGTATAATTTATTTGTATTCATCCATTTTTTTCTTGGAATGCTAGACATATATAAAGCAGAATCAGTTAAGTGAAACTACTTTGTTCTTTGTTAATCTGAAACATCATCACAAGCTAGTGACACCCTATTGTAAATGTTAACCATCATGGAAAGTGTGTAAAATGTACTGTACTTCCAAAGACTTTGATTACTTCACAGGCTTATCTGGCCCTGTAAAATTCATATTATATTGGTGAAAAATACTGATCACGTTTAAAAAGAACTGCAAACAGTGTGGCTCAATAAACAGTCAGCCTCACTTTGCATTTTTAACTTCACTCTGAAAAAATGTTTGGGTTTCTGCTAAAGAGAATAACTTCCAGGAACAAATCAGTTATTATGAGCCTGTGGAAACCATTAAAACGATGACTGAAATGTTTATTTGCTTACAACCTTCTACCTTTAAATGCATTATTTTTGACAGTACACAAGAGTGTGTTGATGCTGTAAGATCACTGGTCCAGAGCAAAGAATTACCAAGTCACAGTCTATGAACAGTTTACATGATTGTGCAGTGCTTATGAAGCTATTTTTTTTTCTTTCTAGGACTGCTGGCCCCTTCTCCACCCCGTTGACAAATATGTTGTGACCCAGTCTGAGTCTCTGTGTGTGTGTGTGTGTGTGTGTCAGTGTGCCTTGTCCTACACCAGAGTTTGATCTGTTCTTGAACCTATACGACATGCTGCGGGGATAGCCTCCGGCTCCATCAACAGGCTGAGAGGAAAGAAAGATTGAAAAATGAATGGACAGATGAACAATTAACATTACTCTATTTAGTTAAAAAGGAATTAGGAAGCAAACATTAAGAAAGTAAAAAAAGAGGTTATTTAAACAAAAGGCAGTATTGTCATAAAGCCAACATTTTAATTTAATTAAAATATCTAACTTATGAAAGTGAAAAAAAATTGTTACTAAAATCACTAAACTTCACCTTGTATACATATTTCATTGTCTCACACCGCTATCAGTTTCTTCACAGAACAAAGGTTCTACCTATCAATCAATGATGGCAGTACATATACATTTTTGGAAACGAGAACAGAAACACTCAAAGAACTTTTTTCAGTCTGAACTTCATAATTAGCGAAAATAATACAGTATATACTCCATATACAATATAACAGATTCAAATACAATTATTTAGATAATTAATTTATCTATAGCTTTAAACATGGTCAAGAGGTTAACATGGCAAAATGACAATACTGAAACAGAAAGTTAAAGCTTTACTTTTCTGAAGGAGGAAATGGATGTGTTACTATAAATACTGTAAGAAACAAAAAAAACATAAAACAGAGCACACAATTTTAAATATTAACCCAAAAATGATGTGCATAATAGTGGTAAATAGCAGTCTTATAATTAAACTATAGATAATAATATATATTTGTGAATTTCCCCTTGGGATTAATAAAGTATCTATCTATCTAATGTGAATAACTTTATTCAAAGTAATGTATTTGCAACACAATTTGTGACAAAAAAATTAGCATTGGGTTCTCATTTACAAATCATTCCCTAACCATTACTCTAAGTAACAGATGTCTCCTGTTCATACCCGCTTCTTACAAATACACTTGCTTTCTACTTTCTACAGACTGAAACAAAACATTATTTTGAGTAACATTTAGTAATTTGTTGACACAAGAGTTTAATAAACTTTACGTAATAATGGGATTAAAAAAATTTCCAATCTTTCAATTGTTTCTTAGTTTCCAGTTTGCAACATTCATACTGTAAAGCATTATTCATGGGTTATGAATTATATGATCAATTTTCATAACTTCACTTAAGGCTATTATTAAAAGCCACTATTCTAATAGGGAATGTAGTAAGGGAATAAACAAATTAAAAGAATTGAAAAGGCAGGATCTGATAAACTGAAAATTGTTTTAATTTCAAAATTCCAGAATATACAAAATGACATTGTGCCGTATTAAAACAGTGAAAGTAATTTTAGATTCATGATGAGCTAAAAATACAAATTATACAGTATATGCATTCACTTTACTTACTTAAATGAAAAAAATTTTCAGAACATAAGCAATAAGTAATATATTGATCCAATCAAAAGAAAACATGCTTCACACAAGGCAGTGGTACTTAAAAAGAACCAATTGCTGACCACCTACAGTCAATACTTCCACCTTCAAAATTACCACCTTTATTTTACTAAAGATATTTATACGAAAAATGCCAAACTGGGTTTCAAAGCCAAGCCTGACAGGAATGATGCACATTGCCAGGTTTATGAAATGAAAGGCTGACATAAAGGCCGTTTTAAAAGTTATCTGCGTAGTGATTGAAAAAAATAAGCAATATAAAGATATAGGGATAGGGTGATCACAACAAGTAAACTTTGTGGGGAAGAGAGGAACACTGAAGTGAAAGTTGTTACTTTAGTATATCGAACAGCATGTGCATAATAGTGGATATAAAATGTCTACACACCCTTGCCAAAATCACAAATTTTGTGTAATAAAAAATGAAACCATGATAAATCCTGTCAGAACTTACTCCACTTTTATTGTAAAACTGCAATATATACAAAGAAGGTGAAAACAAATCAGAAACTGTTTAGTGAAAAAAGGAAAAAAAAAATACAAAAACCTGGTTGCATTAGTGTGCACTCCCCCTAAACTATTGCTTACTCGAAGCACCTTTTGATTTTATTGCAGCACTCAGTCTTTTTGCGTAAGAGTCTATTAGTTCGGCACATTTAGACTTGGTGATTTTTGCCCAGCACTCCTTGCAAATAATTTCCTCATGGCCTTAAATTAATTCAGAAGTGTGACTGTCTGCTAATAGCTTTTCTGTAATAAATAAGCAATTATGTAAGTATGTATATTCAACAGACATATCTGAGTGAATTAAAAGTAATTTTGCTCTATGACTGTCATCTTGCAGATCACTTGACTAATGCTTGAGGGTCACAGGTAGTTAGTAGACCACAATTTGAGAACAATAAATTTCCATCCCAGTTTTCTAAAAATGTCTAGCTAACATAAACCCTTTTTTATTATTTAAATTAACTCATTCATTAACGATTAGCAGAGAGTGTACTCAGCACTTACCTTACGTAGACATGTGATGCTTGGCCAACTGTCCATTAGTATCAGAAAGCCATATAATTTTATGCTTTTATGAAAGCCTTGTAATATATTTGAGGTATTTTATCACCATTCATTTCTATTTTGAGACAATCTCGCTCCCATTTTCCAATGGTTAGTAAACTGACCCATTGAACAGTTATGGATGTTGTGCTGATGGTAGTATTATTGTTCTTGTTTTGTAGTAGCTGGTCATGAAAAGTAATGGCCATTTTATTAGTTAGAACATTTACGTAGCCAGTTCACAAACATGGGATGGGAAAGTATAAAGATAACACAAAACTAGAAGAAAATGGAGCATTAAAGCAGAGTTTTAGTAAGATGATGACAGTCCGTCTACTAAAATATTACTAAGGCACAATTTTGGGTGTGTTTTGTCACAGCCCTTGTGCTTTAAGGGGAAACACTATTAAACTTGGGCACATTTTTCCCCTTGCCCTTGATTATTCTGACACAATCTTACAGTACAGTGAGCTCTGGGCACTAAAAGAAGATGAAGTGACATACAAAAAAATGCACACCTTAACATACTATACATTAACTCAATGTTTCCTTTGGACTGAAATCTCAAATTAGAGGATTTTATACCGGTACTGTTTAAAATCCAGGTCTTGAGAAACCTCCAGCAAATACATTGGTATCTTCTTGTTATTCATAAAACATGTCTCAAATTTACAAGCAGTAATATATGTAACTGGGTCAGTTTTTATTCAGAAATTTAGTCTTTCCAAATTTGTTACACAAAGAAAAGGTACAGGAGCGTCAACATACAGCTGCAGCTACAACATAAATTTGCTTGCCACAAAAGATGACTGTCTTACATTGTGCAGTCACATACTGCAGAAATCTGCTCAGTACCTGCTGTTACATTACAAAAAAATATTTAAACTTTAAAGATTTGTTGTGCTACTAGCTAACAAGTTTCTAAGGCTCACCATCACTTATTTGATGATTTTTAGAGGATGGATCAATTCATTGAGGCATCAAAGAAAGGAAAATCTGTAAGATGCTGTCTAGTTGATTAACCAATTTTAAATTTTCATTTGTTTGTCATGTGTTATATACTGTGTTTGGTCTCTGATCTATAAATAACATTTTTAGATATTATCAACTATGGTAACAATCATAATACTCTTAAAAGATTAATTTGCCCATTACTCCTACTTAGTCACTAAGTAAAAGCAGGAAGCTACAACAACAAACATTAAATAAACTTCAAAATGCACTCTTTAAAGTGCATAAACTTTCTGCTCAACAACCAAGTTGAGGTGCACGAGAAAGTCCACACTCAAATTCCAATCTATATCCACCTTAATAAAAGGGTGTCTGTGTGTCTGTCCGGGTGCTATGTCTCTTATCATTTCAAAAGATGGCACAAACATTTTTTGTAACAAAATGCATTGCATTTGTCATTCCAATAGATGGTGCATCACAAACATTAACACTGCTTTTATGAATCCCAAACTATATGGCAAATAACAGAGACATATGCATTGCACTGTAAATGTTAAGGCTGAGGTCTATGCTGATTACTTAGATTTCAACCCATTTTAGAGGGGTAGCACAACTGAAGATTTATTCAGCAGATTTGAATTCAATACTGTAGTGTGCCATCCATGCTTTCCTTTTGTATGCTCACTTAGTCCGATTAATTAGTGAACGTGGCACCAAAAAAGAACCAGCAATGGACAAGATGCCATGCTATCGCAAAGCATACTCGTAAACACTCACGCACTCACAAATCTGCTTTCATATAGAGGATAGGCTGCAGGCTAACCATTTCACCACTATGCTATCCAGTATTGTGATGTATAAATTTAAAGAATGGCTTGCTCATGTACCATTTTAGTCTCTCTTTATGATGGTTTACTTTTTTAAAACTTGCGCTCCTTTAATTGAAGTGACAAAAACAATCATTGCAATCCACTAGATTCAAGTGGTGTTCCAGCTTCAAGGTAGGGGGACTTAGTGAAGCAATGATATTGAAACATGTCATACCACTATACACACTACTTTATCCAATGTTCAAGCCTTTTACAGCTGTATTTTTATACATTCTATAGACTTTAATATGAAGCAGCAATGAAAGCTATTAAATCATAAAAAAGGCTGCAGTTAATAATTTATAGGTCATCACATTTTAAAGAAATTATTTAAGGATTCCAGAAATGAGCATATATTTTTTGAGAAATGTGTAAACTATAGGATATTATTATATACTAGCGAACCTGCAGCGTAGCATACGCCGCATAATTATTTATTGATGGGTGAACACTTCCTGAAAGACACAGTTGTCCAAATGGGGTGGGTTTGAGGATACGACTGGGAGTGAATGAAAAGATGGAACTCTGGAGAGAGCAACACAATGTACTGCATTCTAGCAGGAGGAGGTTAGAGTTGGCGGGCGGGGCTCTGTCATGCGTGCGTATCCCATGGTTGGGCGACTTAGTGGATTATATATAGAAAAGCAGCTGGAACCGAAAAGAACAATGAAAAGTCAACATGGCTCAGAGGTGCATGTGGACTGTAGCAGGTAGATAGACAACCCGCAGCGTAGCATACGCCGCATAATTATTGATTGATGGGTGAACACTTCCTGAAAGACACAGTTGTCCAAATGGGGTGGGTTTGAGGATACAACTGTAAGTGAATGAAAAGATGGAACTCTGGAGAGAGCAACATACAATTGTCCGTGACTGAAAACTGGTTTTGGCAGATACAGGCATATCTTTTTGAAAGTTTGGCCATGTGCCTTATTAATTGTCATTGCGATGGCCAATCTAACAGGAAATTGAACAGTCAACGTGGCTCAGAGGTGCATGTGGACCGTAGCACAGACCAAAGCGACTCAGGATGTGTTTGGAAAATGAACAGTCAACGTGACTCACAGGTGCAAGTGGACTGTACACAGACGAAAGTAACTCAGGTAAGGAGTTGGGGGTGGGCACATGAGCAGGCAGTGCACATGCCTTGACAGCGAGGGTGGACGCGGGAGAAAGCGACTCAGGACATGGTATAGAACAACTACTGGGCGTGGCCATCACCACCAGCGTACAATATTCAAATATTGAAATATTATACAGAGTGCTCATGGGAATGTTGCACGACTGAATCGAAGGTAAAGGAGAGAAAATACGAAAGACTTCGCAAGTTAAAATTTATTTATTACCACAGATTTGCACATCGACATCCATCCCTTAATCTGGATCCACTTTGTCCAAACGTATGTGCTTATGGTTGTCAACCAGCACTTTGCAAGAAGTGCCGGCACGTGGAGTAATGCCACCTGAGTCAAAGTGCATTTTTGCTGCCCTTGTACAGCTGCCAACACCACAACCTCAAGTTGTCCTTATTAGGCATGCAATGTTTTACTTTTGGAAAATAATAATAAAACGATAAAATGTGATTAGCTTCTAAACAATAAAACGCAACTATGCATTAAAAACAATTCAAATGTTTGGTGTGAAACTCGTCCCGGCTGCTTTCCGTACATACATCATGCGCACTGCCTGCTCATGCCTCGAGAGCAAGGGTGGACGCAGGAGGAGGGTTAGAGTTGGCAGGCGGGGCTCTGTCATGTGTGCATCTTGCTTGCCATGGTCTGGTCTCTGTCTTACGTGCCATGATCGGCTGCTTAGTGAATTGTTGGTTGCTTGCATGGACTTGCGTGTGTCTTGCTTGCCATGGTCTCGTCTCTGTCTTACGTGCTATGGTTGGCTGCTTAGTGAATTGTTGGTGGGCGGGGCTCTGTCTTGCGTGCGTCTTGCTTGCCATGGACTTAGTGAATTATATATATATATAGATTAATTTTCATTTAGTGTCTAAGCTTTCTGCACTGATTTGAAATTTGGTATTGTATGACTAAATGTAACAAAGTGCCTCATTTAAGTACATTTAATATTACAAAATCAAATATTCATGTACACTGAATAGTATTATTTGATGTGTTTTGCCCACATAACTACCAATGGAAGCAGTTATTTAAACTTTAAAATGAACTTGAACTTCATTGACAGACAGCACTTCGACCTAATAATATATTAAGTAAACTCCTATCTCCATATATATAAAATCCAACATCTGTCTGTCTCACGAGAGAGCTACTTAACTGATTTAGATCAGGATTTTTTCTATAATTTGCTTGAACATTCCGGTTGATATTGCGACTTCTCTCATTGCGCTATGTATCATAGTTCGCTTGCAGTACTGATTTATTTGTGCGAATCTGAGAGACACACAGCGGGCCGAGGGGAGGGAGGGCAGGGCCCTCCTCACTCATGCGCCAGTCTCTGGGCTTTCCTTACCTCCGCTTAGCTATATATAGCTTAATATATTAAGTAAACTCCTATATCCATATATATATATATATATAAAATCCAACATCTGTCTGTCTGTCTGTCTGTCTACTTTTCACGAGAGAACTACTTAACGGATTTAGATTGGGTTCTTTTGTACAATTTTCTTGAACATTCTGGTTGATTTTGTGTCTTCTCTCATTGTGCTAAGAATTATAGTTCGCTTGCAGGAGAGATATCAGTATCACAATCATTTTTGCTGTCCAAATAACACACTGCACTTTATGTATTGAGTAACAAGATGCATTGCCATACCAAACTATTATGGAGAAAGTGAGGATGCTTTCAATGATTCATTTATCCTAATAATTTTACTTGTTACATGGTCTTAAAGGACAGATTTTCCCTCCTCTCATTTTCCATTCAAACATTTTACTTTACAATCACAACAAAAGTGGTAACATGAACAAATAATTGCTAAACAATAATCAAAAATATTTTATTGTATTAAGTAAAGCACAATATTTCTGTGTTTCGTCATTTTTTCACAGGACGCTAGTCGTATATCTAAAGTCAAAAATAAAGATCACCTTTATAAAGAATCGTTTTTAAAGGTATAAAGAGTTAATTTAATATGGAGGTCAAATTTCAAACAGCAGCTATAACTGACTGTAGCTGCTTTGAAGAATAATTTATGTAATGTAATGGGGCTATGGAACAGCTTATTTCTGAATGTTAAGTGAAGTTAATTTGTTTGAAACAATTTGTCAGTATGTTGGCTGCTTCTGTTTGTAATGAGAAGAAATGTGCTGCTTGGTTGAGAATGCAACTGTTTCCTCACTAATCTTCCTTTTTTCCAAGGATGCTGTTCACAATTAAGACACTTGTATTCAGTTTATATACTGGATGGGTATGCTTTCTGCTCTGCCCTTAATGTCTTTCTCAGCTTTTTAAGGCAGTGGAGATTAAGGAAGTACCCTTTTTGTATATAACAGCCTTTCATTTTTTTTTTTTATTAAGATAAACACATGAAATAATATGACAAACACAAAAGAAGAATGGAGGAGCTAGAAGCAGTGTTCTTGTTACCTTCCTGATACAAAAAATGGTACACGCATAGTACAATGACTAATGGAAGTAAAAGTGGACATTATTCCTAAAAGAAACTACACAGCAATCAATTGATGCATCTAAACTAATATTTGAAGCACATCCAAATACTGAACAGATTTGTAAATAAAATAAAAGAGTAAAACAAGCAACATCAGATACATATATTTACATGAGTTTATGCATATGCACATTTCCTACAGACAGTATGGCTATTAAGTTCTTTATGCTGGCAAGTTTATACCAGATCAGTAGGCCAAAGAGAAGAAGCAAACATAAATGCCTATTGATGCAGACCCCCCAAAAAAAAACATCCTGGAGGTTGCTTGGGAAAAGTTTAAACAAGACTAACTGACCTGGTTACTTTACTTGTTTTGAGCCTTCTGTATAAATGACTACAGGCTTTTGTTGGTTGATAATTATATTAACAAACAGTTTCATTTAAGGGGAACCACTCTGAGGCAACATTCCATTTATATTCTGCCAAACAACCTTCTATTAGGAGGGAACAAGTAAGCTTGCGATTCACTAGCGAATCGGAAATCCTAGAATGGCAATCAGTTTCTGTTCCGTCCGAAATGTGGATTGATGACATATCATGGAGGGCGGGTGCGTCTGGGGAAATGTCATTTAATCCAATAAGCATATATGTACTAAAGCGGTTTCGTTTTGTGGAGACGTGAGTCTGTTGCCTTCGCTGACACCGACTGCTTGAACAGGTTGTGTTGTTTGGGGGCCACCTACTGACTCTGGGAAGCCGCTGCGTCTGACTGTGGGGCGAGCGCCACAGCGCAATATGCACCTCAGTGGGAAGCCGCTGCGTGAAGACATATTATGGAGGGTATATGCGGTGGTGTGGGCGGTCGCGTCTGGGCGGATGTACACCTGGTGTGCACGCTTCACCTCAGGTGTAGTTCACAGGTCGTAGTCTCGTTCCTGTGTTTTCTTTGGTTTGAGCCGTGACTCCTTTCGCAAGCGCGTTGTAGGCGCGCGCGCGTGACATCCGGTTTACAACCTTCTCGTTTCTGTGTTTTTTGTGCAGTACAGCAGTACGCATGCGCCTCGATGTGCCCAGCGTCCAGCGTCCATATCCGGTTTACAACCTTCGGTTAGTAAGATGGATGAGCATAGACGCAAAGATACATTTATAAAATTGACCAGAATTAAAACTGAAAATCTAACTGTTTTGTTTAAAATGCATCATGAAAAGCAACACCCAATAAAGTGACAGTTTGCAAAGAATTGCAAAACAAATTTGGAAAAGCTAAATTTTCATTTTCCCTGCTGTTTGCAAAAAGGTTAATCCAAGATTTTATTTTTTTGGGTTGGGTAGAACAAATCTTGTCTATTAAAATTAATCCTTCCAGCAAACCGCAAATTAGTTCAACAGAGCTTGGTTACGCTGCTCTCAAAATGACAGTATCATTATGAAGCCAGGAAGTAAAAAATGAAGCAGTAAGGACATACTGTATGATACTTTATAAGGGATAGATATTTTAAGTTTTGGACTATTTTATAATGAACAATTGTGGAAATATTTTATAATTTCTCTGATAAGTGCAACCAATATGTATTCCTTATAAAATTCACAAGTACAGTATTGCCTTACAGTATATACATATACATGTGAGAGTAAAGGGACAATAAATTTTTCCAAATCAGCATGGAAATAGATGAAACAAGGGTGAACATAAAAATAACACTTTGAACCAGATATTGAACCGGAGTCCAAGTAATTTGAGGTAGTAATGTTATCCAGTCACTCAGTCCTATTATTAAAAGTCATTTGCTTATATTCAAGTGATCAAAATTAGCAGATTGTCCTGTTCTGTACAAATGAGATCAGGATAAGCAGTATTTAACCACTGCTCTTGAATATACAAAAATTACCTTTACACTGCCAATTTTGCAGTGGTTTGAGGAAACCATCTTGACATTCATGCTAAAAGCTTGTTCATTTTCTGTTGTTGCCCTTCATGGCACTGAAGTCATTGTACTGTTTCTGCTTCCCTTTCTATCAAAACATTACAATCTTTAGATTTTATACTGTTACTACTCATCTGGAGTTCTGTATTTTATTATGTTGTTGTGAACAGATTACTTAACATTGGGAACAGAAAATTTGTTAATGAAATCTGCGTATCTCTCATTTCTAATGGTCAAATTTGTATGTGCTCTGGTATGTTTCTGAAATTGTAACATTCTGTCTTAGCACATTCATATACTACCCTTTATCCTCAATTCTATATGAATGCCCAGATGCCCCCTGGCAGTCAGCAACAGACACACAGTATTAAGAAAAGACAGAGGAAATAAAACATAGAATGGCAGAACTGGGATGTTATACTTTTGACACAGATAAATGAGGAAAAAGATTTGAGAAAGTAACATGAAGTGAAAAAATAAAAATGTGTTTTACATGGGCACTTCTGTTTTATTACTCTTAATGCATAGTTAAACTGTGTGAAATACACATAAGCTAAAACTAGTGTTATATTGTGAAGCAGAATTTAGTATTGCTGGTTCATAGCTCCAGAGTCTAAAGGTTCAATTTACAGCCACGAATATGTGTGGATATTCATGGGGTGTCTGGAAACTACAATTTGTTCTACCATGTGAAAAAATATAGGCAATGAGCAATTCTACATTGGCCATCTGTAAGTACTCTGGGTAAGAATGTGCTCAGTGAAGGGCTGGCCCATCTTCCATAAGATGCTTATGGGTTATGATTGGCTTCCAGAGCATGGTACTGAAATAAGAAGCTTCAGAAAATGAATGAATAAATAATTAAAGAGAAATGGCAGTACAGTACATGTATTTATTAAATAAGTCAGTGTTAAGCATGATGTCACACGTATTATAACAGTTCAGAGTTGGTTTCTGTCTTTGTAACATCAAATTAATTAATGTAACTTTTAGGCAATGTGTGTCTACATTTGTACTTGTAATACAACTGAGAATGTATAATATTTAATTTCATTATTCCTCACAATTTCTTTCTAAGCTTATTTGGGAGATGAGTACTTGCACAAACATTAAAGTGGAGAGCTGCTATGCAGACTGAGTTATCTGAAAATAATATGCAATTAAATCCTTACCTACAAACAAAGATCACAATATCTCCAAAGGTCATGATGATTTTCAAAATACAAGGCATTGAGTGATAGAAACCGCTGATAGCCCACTGAAGCCACATGACGGCTAAAAATCTGGTTAATAAGTGGGGCTGCACTTACGAAACACAGAAAGCAATAATTAATATTTCCAATAACAATGCTTAGAATACAGCAAGTCCCAAATTCTTCTTGAATGAAACAGATTTCTCTTATTTTTCCAAGATATGCACTAAGATGGAAAACCTGCAGAGAACTAAAGTATTAAATGTATTTCTAGAAGTCTTTGCAACAAAAAACTTATTTTCCTTTGTTTTTTATATTTTAAAACCAAATAAATCAAACTGCCTGAAACAAGCATTCAATTTAATTGTTTTATTTTATAAAAATAATTTACATCAATTTAGACAGTAGCATTAGTTAATTTTGTCTATGAATTAATATGTAATAGAGCATTTTGCAATAACTTGTACTATTTACAAAATACCACTGCTGTTTCAGTTTTACTTCTTTATAATTCTTCAGTTTATTTTTTATTATTGAAACAACAAAGTATTATTTACATTTATTAGCATGATACGATCAGGTGGATTCTGATTCTTATCATTAACATATTAATTCTGAATGTTCTGCGTCTTTTACAGTTGAATTCTTTCAGACATTTAAGAGGCACATGAACACACTATTGGTATAAGGTATCATTTAGATCTGACCAATTATTTATTTTTATTTACTAAAAAAATAGTATAATCCCTTTAAATGATAATCATACAAACTACAAAATACAACAAAACATTTTAAAGTTAGTTACATCTTTGAAACTAATAACATTACAGGCACACCATACTTTAATACATTATAATATAGTATTTAGAACCCTGCCTGATTTAGTGGCAAACAATGACTCAGAATGTGAAAGAAGCTTTGCAGTGATAGAGAACTGATCTGAAAATTAGTATCAATGATTCCAAAACAGCAACTGCTCGTGTACAATTAAAAAAAAAAAATTATATATATATATATATATATATATATATATATATATATATATATATATATATATATATATATAATTCAGATAGATTAGAATGAAATTACTACATAAAACCAAATATCAATACTTTGGTATTAATATCCTATCTTATGATGAGTTTAATAAGCAAATATAATAATAAACAAATTCATAAAGAGCTGATTTTCATCCCAGAAAACAAAACACAAAATGAAGATGAGAAAGAATGCATTTATTAAACCATTCCTGAAGAAAATGATTTTAATACCAGTTGATTTTTCTTATGGCAGAAAACAAATGAAAAAATTAGACTGTCACTCCATTTATTAACATTTAAAACAATTTAATTTCTGTGCTACCCTAAGTATTGTCAAACAACAGCTCTGAGTTATGCTTCTTTAAAACACTTCCAGGTCCTTGGTAAGACTACATTTAGTAATAATACTTTTTTGCAGCTTTTTGAAACCTGTTGGCACAAGCACAAATCCATAACATGAACATTTAAAATAAGAGACCTAAGCAGAAATGCATTTTGTGAGACCAGCATCAGCGCTCAGTATAGGAGGAGCACAGCTATTGTCCTAAAATCTACTTAGTTCCTTTCTTCAAGATCCAGCCCCTGCTGATCTGTTAACAGCTCCCACATGGCTTACATAGGGGTTTCAGGCTGGCATTCAAATGCTTGTATCGCAGACAGCATCATGCTTAGAAACAATGCCACTGCTCATTAAAAACCAGAGAGGTTGTACCACTCATCAGTGAGCAGTTCAAGGCTAGCTGTGCATTAGCTTTTAACAGGATGAATCAAGTCAAGTTAAAGAGTCCCTTCTTAATACAAGTATGAAAAATGGATGCTGAACAAAATACAATACCATCTCATCGCATCATATTCCACAGAAAAGAACAATGCTGAACGTCTCTGCCTCTCGCTGCACTCTCCTAACAGAGTTCGATTCTGTAGCAGAAAGCTGCTTTGTTTCCATAGTATCAACTTCTACTTTTAATACTGTCATTTCAAGTACGCTATGGTAGCCTTGATACAATATGCTCCACATTTCCATTAAAATAGTTGGCTGAAAGGATTCTGTGTAGTTTGGATTACACTTGACTGTGGCTGACAGGCTGCCCAGTTTTATTAATTGAGCAGAGGTCAAATTGGAAAAAAACTAATAAAATGTAGGGACGGGGATCAGCTGCCAAGTATGTTCCCTGCAAATACATACTTCACAATGCAAAATTTAAACAGGGGTCAATTTAAAACAGTTTTTGTAATTTTTTTTTAGCTAAAATAGACTTAAATTATAAATTGTTTTGTTAGTTCAAATGAAAGATGACATTTCTGTAAGTGGATTACTAAAACTGAAAATGAATGTTAGGCATCAAGTTAACATATTAGGGAGAAACAAAAATCAAAATAGGGAAGAATTTGTATTGTAAATTATTGAACGATGAAAACATCATAACTTCTTTAAATGTGGAACACTATAGTATTAGCTTTCTATCAACTTGTATTAACCAAACAAATATTCATATATGGGAAGTAAAGTCTACATCAAAACCATCAGAAGCAATGACCCTGTTCAAAAATATATCTGCTTATATGGGACAAAGAACTTCATGTCCATGAAATGTATTTAACCACTGATGATGGAATAACAATAAAAATAATTGGAGAAGACATTGACACGCAGTATAGCTTGCTGATTACTCCATAACTTAATGCTGCAATGCTAGAATGACAACAAGATTTAAAAATCACCAGTGTAATTTTTTAGTTAATTTTAAATTACTACCAATTGATTTGCATCCAAGAGATGTAACCACCTAACTAAAATTAAGGAAAGCAGACCTAAAATGCACCCTTTATCATGGACCTGTACACATTAAAAGGTCAGGAAAAATTAAGAAAATATAACAGGACTACACTCACCTGTCTTTTTCCATCATTTTTATTTATTACCACTATGAAAACATTACCTGTCAAACTGCACATAAATATTTTCTGTTCTACACCACTCATTCTGATTGAACACAGTCTTCAAAATGTTGTTTACTTTATAAAGGCTTAATATGCATTACTAATGTAACTATCAAACTGTTCTATATATTTGTGTTTTAGAGCAACATATCATTTACTAGTACTGTACACAATATTGTAAGAATGTCACATATTGTATATTTTGCTGTTAATTGTATTTACTCTTATTCTTACTCTTGTTATATCTATGTGTGCAACACTAACAGCAATTACTAGCAGCTATGTTATTTGGCAATATAATTCATTTTCAATTTTGAGTCCTGAAGTGTACCATGTATTCCTTTTATGAGGACTTCTGAAACTTCTCAGTAATCTTAAAAGAATAAGAAGTGGCAGCCAGAAATTTTCAGGGAGCAATTTTTAAATGTGCTTTTGTATTTAACTTGGAATTACTCCTAATAATCATGTTGTAATGCTTGGCATTTGTAAGTGGGTGTCCTTAACCAGCTCTAGGACTCCATGAAGCTCAACTAAAGAGTACTTGCCAATCATTCTGATTTAAGGATCAAATTGTATCAAAAAATAAACTGAAGTAATAGACACACCAAGGAGGCTGCAAAAAAATTCAAAAAGACCCGCAGTATCTTCAATGCTGGGTACATACAGTTCATCTGGAAAGTATTCACAGCGCATCACTTTTTCCACATTTTGTTATGTTACAGCCTTATTCCAAAATTGATTAAATTCATTTTTTTCCCTCAGAATTCTACACACAACACCCCATAATGACAACGTGAAAAAAGTTTACTTGAGGTTTTTGCAAATTTATTAAAAATAAAAAAACTGAGAAATCACATGTACATAAGTATTCACAGCCTTTGCCATGAAGCTCAAAATTGAGCTCAGGTGCATGCTGTTTCCCCTGATCATCCTTGAGATGTTTCTGCAGCTTAATTGGAATCCATCTGTGGTAAATTCAGTTGATTGAACATGATTTGGAAAGGCACACACCTGTCTATATAAGGTCCCACAGTTGACAGTTCATGTCAGAGCACAAACCAAGCATAAGGTCAAAGGAATTGTCTGTAGACTTCCGAGACAGGATTGTCTCGAGGCACAAATCTGGGGAAGGTTACAGAAAAATTTCTGCTGCTTTGAAGGTCCCAATGAGCACAGTGGCCTCCATCATCCGTAAGTGGAAGAAGTTCGAAACCACCAGGACTCTTCCTAGAGCTGGCAGGCCATCTAAACTGAGCGATCGGGGGAGAAGGGCCTTAGTCAGGGAGGTGACCAAGAACCCGATGGTCACTCTGTCAGAGCTCCAGAGGTCCTCTGTGGAGAGAGGAGAACCTTCCAGAAGGACAACCATCTCTGCAGCAATCCACCAATCAGGCCTGTATGGTACAGTGGCCAGACGGAAGCCAATCCTTAGTAAAAGGCACATGGCAGCCCGCCTGGAGTTTGCCAAAAGGCACCTGAAGGACTCTCAGACCATGAGAAAGAAAATTCTCTGGTCTGATGAGACAAAGATTGAACACTTTGGTATGAATGCCAGGCGTCACGTTTGGAGGAAACCAGGCACCGCTCATCACCAAGCCAATACCATCCCTACAGTGAAGCATGGTGGTGGCAGCATCATGCTGTGGGGATGTTTTTCAGAAGCAGGAACTGGGAGACTAGTCAGGATAAAGGGAAAGATGACTGCAGCAATGTACAGAAACATCCTGGATGAAAACCTGCTCCAGAGCGCTCTTGACCTCAGACTGGGGCGACGGTTCATCTTTCAGCAGGACAACGACCCTAAGCACACAGCCAAGATATCAAAGGAGTGGCTTCAGGACAACTCTGTGAATGTCCTTGAGTGGCCCAGCCAGCGCCCAGACTTGAATCCGATTGAACATCTCTAGAGAGATCTTAAAATGGCTGTGCACCGACGCTTCCCATCCAACCTGATGGAGCTTGAGAGGTGCTGCAAAAAGGAATGGGCAAAACTGTCCAAAGATAGGTGTGCCAAGCTTGTGGCATCATATTCAAAAAGACTTGAGGCTGTAATTGCTGTCAAAAGTGCATCGACAAAGTATTGAGCAAAGGCTGTGAATACTTATGTACATGTGATTCCTCAGTTTTTTATTTTTAATAAATTTGCAAAAACCTCAAGTAAACTTTTTTAACGTTGTCATTATGGGGTGTTGTGTGTAGATTTCTGAGGAAAAAAATGAATTTAATCCATTTTGGAATAAGGCTGTAACATAACAAAATGTGGAAAAAGTGATGCGCTGTGAATACTTTCCGGATGCACTGAATGTAGAAAATGTAGTTTAATGCAAACAAGTGCAAAACACAGGTAAAGGATTATTATTTATAAAGATGAGTTGGGGGACATCTACCAACTAGAAGTAACAACTGAAAAGGGTTTAAACTGACCAAATATTTTTATGCTTCGGGCAATGCACAAGGATCATCAAAATAATCCAACTGTCTAAAATTAACTAGTGAAACCACACACATCCTGTGTGTAGTCTTTTTCACTAGGTAACATTCAAAAAAAAAACAAAAAAAAAAACATACTGTAGTAGCACTAAGAACTGTACAAAGAAGAGTAGCCAAGTAAATTTCATAAGCAAAGGCCATGTCCTCTGACAGGCAAAGGTAAATGATATTCTTTATTCTAGAAAAGAAAAAAAAATAGATGAGGAACTAATCAAGGTTTTCAAATTTCTCAAAGGTTTCAGTTACAGTTATAAACTTGAGGACAATTAAAGGGAAAATGCATTAAAGTTGGAACACTGGAAGAAACTTCTTCACACAATGAATCAGAGAAATCTGAACTAAAAATATTGAGTCTTACATTTGGGGAAAAAAGAGATTAACAGCTTTTTAAAAATGTCACAATGAAATATAAAGTCATCTCAATGATTACTAGCTACCCAAATAAGCTCAATGGATTGAATTGTTTCCTCTCCTTTTTCAAATTCCTTATGTAAGTTATGCACTAAACTAAACTATATTTTAGTGAAAGGACAAAAGAATTGCAGACAGTGGTGCAAAGGCTAGTGCTACTGTTTCAGGAGATTGGGCTCAAACTCATTCAATTCACACTATGAAGTTTTCACATCCTTTCCTTTGTCTGGATTTTTTTTCTTTTTATTGCAAGCACTTCAATTCCCTGTTATATTCTAGAGACATCCATTTTAGGTTAATTGAAAACTTGAATTTTACTTGGTGTCAGAGGGTGTGCAAATCTGCCAAATCAATCGGCTCTAGTCTTTAGTGAACAAGCTGTCTGTTTGGTTGCTTGGTCATTGAAAGATAATTCCAGTTTATGCATTAACAAAATACTGGTAACTGAGCCTTTGCTGGCATTAAGGTCCATGAACAGAAAAATCAATTGTGTTTTAGTTATCTAATGCAACTAGAGTCAATGATAACTATATTCATTAATAATGGATTCTTTATTAAAGTGTGGCAAAAATTAGGTTTCTCACCATTTTTCAAAGAACCAAGAATATGGTGGAATGAAAAATACCCAATAAATGATAAGTTCAGTATTTTTCAACTGGAAATTACTTCTTCACAAGCAGGCTACATATTAATTGGCCACATAAAACTGTGGACTAAAGTAAAACTTTTTTTTATAAATTTTAAAAAATACTAAACATTTTTAATTTTAAAAATACTTGCAGCTTACAATTGGGCTAAATGGAACCCCACATCCATATATGAAAGAACAGTCTCAAAACTTCACAAATACAGTACATCCATTTTTCAAGCCACAACAGTTAAGAGTATTGATCTGGGTCTTGAGATTACTAATATATTGCAAAACAAGAAGAAGGAAAAAAGCAATAAGCAAACCATTATTGCAAGATTCAGCCATTTTTAAAGGAGACCGGCTATGAACCTCATGTCTTCGCTTACTTCCCAGTTCTTCTTACTTTTTCTGTTGTAGACAACTAGGCAATAATAATGGGATGGGGTGGGGGGAAATCACACTTATGAACGCATATATTCTTTACTATAGGGAAGATACTACCTCCTTCGGCTGGATTGACAAAGCATGCGTGTGTTTCAGTGAGAGAGAATGCTAAGTTCATGTAGTACGCAATGAAATGACAAGAGCCAAACAGACATTATAGGCATACAGCCAGTACTTGAACAGGAGAAATCCGGTATGGTTTTTTGTTGTGTACCTCCCCCACTTTAAGCCCAGCATTCATTCATCTTTCTAATTCACTTATCCAGGGCAGGGCTGCAGTCCAGGTGGAGGCTATCCAAGCAAGAACTGGAAGGAACGTAGGACAAAAACTATGAAAGGGTGCCAGTCCATTTCACAGCAAACATACATGCCTGCGCGCATAAACACATACACACACACACACACACACACACACACACACACACACACACACACACACACACACACTATAATAGGCCAATTCACCTCAGTTTAATAAGTTTCAAGTTTAGTAAGTTTGGTACAGATGTTTTGATATAGGCAGAGTGGGCTGTCTTTCCTGCTTCACAGAAAGGTGTTCTACATGGAGTATGCATGTATTTACAGATTGATTGGCATCAGAATCAATGAATTAACTCACTCAAATACCTCATCCAACAATAAAAAAACATAGAAAATTATAATGGGTTTGTGATACTTCAATCTGGTCTATTGTACACTCTGCATTTTCTGAGGATTTTTTTAATCATGGTGTGCAAGACATCATAGCAAAAGTGGCTTGCCTCTTTCAAACATAAACAGCTTTTATTAAAAATGCAATGCAGTGTAATCAGTTCAGTTCACATGTACTGTCCAAAAAGTACGATGAAACTCCTATGTGTTCTTTACACTACACTGCCACTCACTGTGTTATCTTGCTCTGTATGTTATGTAAAATAACAACACAGATTACAAATATGGGGGGTGGGTTTCAGTGTTGTGTTATCATAAATCCATGACCACTGGAACCACATAAATGAGCAAGTAATATATCCTTAACTCAATAAAACAGAACTAATAATTGATTAATTCTAATATCCTTCCATTATCACAAGGGTGCCTCATAAACACGGAAGGCAAATTTTCTTAATTCAAAACCTTTTCTGTTTCAAAGTGGATGTATTTGACAAGTTTTAAAGCTTTTTCTATCATACATTGACACTGGGTTCGGCAGAGTTCCACTGTAAGCTGCTAGAACACACAAAGTATTTTTAAAATTTATAAAAAAACAGCTTCACTTTAGAACACAAATTGATTTGGCCAATTAATATATACCATGATTATGAAAAAATAACTTTTGACTTGAAAAATACCAAACCTATCCTTTAATCTATCCAAGAAGCTGGAGCCGTTCTGGGCAACATACTGTATAAGGTAGGAACCATCCAATTAATCTGACTTGCACATCTTTTTGATGTCGGAGTAAATTTAAACACTTGAAATACACTTATGCAGACAACAGGAGAATGCACTTGGAGTACAGAAAATGCATCCAGAGAGGATACAGGGTTTACCACTTTACAGGTGTTTTACAGCTATGGTATCACTGTTGTAGCTGCAATTCAGTAAAGCTATTTTTCCTTACTTGCATGAAGAAATAAAATACACAGTTCAGCTGAGCTTCCTTTTATATTATATATATATATATATATATATATATATATATATATATACTGTATATATATATTTTAAGCTGGGTACCACTGATTTTGTTGTATTTATGCAAAAAGGGTATTTTACATAGAACATAATTAAAAAGATTCCATGTAAGAAAAATGTAAATGCAAGGAGTAAACATTTTACATTTTTTCATGATGTGTTATAAATCTGAGGTTTAAAAAATGTTTTCTCAATAAAATTTTTGTTAACATTTTTGTGTCATTGTAGATTGCTCCCTAGGAAGACCGATACTTTAAAATCCCACAGAAAATGCACACAAAATATTCTTCGAAGAAAAACAGACTAAATGGAAATATTCACAACTTGCAAATGAATGACAATGATGAAAATGATCTCCATATCCTAAATACCAAGGCTGAAGACACTGATACTAAAAGTTATGGTTATTTGACTACTTTTATTTAGAAGTATGACTAAATAACCTAGTTAATTTTACATATATCTTAGCTTTTCCATTCAACATTCATTATTAGACAATATTTCAAACTTCTGCATTGCTAAATATAATACCCAAATGAGGGTATTGTATAAGAAGAACAGAGAGGAAATATTGACTGACCCATGACTATATCTAAGTGGTAATAGGGTAGCTTTTCTGAAAGCTTAGTGCCAGCTGTTCCGCAAAATGAACAAAATGGATCACAGCTGGTATTTCAGACAAGACTGCATTCAGACAAAAACTCAGCAGAAAAAAAAAACAACTTTAAATGTATAATTGAACAACTACTCTAAAATTTCATATCAACAAGAGTTTACAATTTGTTACAGCATCCGACAAATACACTGTTTAAAAAAATTAACAATTAACATAGTCTAACACCAAGTCATTTAAGCTTCAGGGATATCAATCTGTCCAGTTAGGAAGCATAAGCGATTGTGAATCGACTTTACCTGCTTTGGTGCAAATGAAAGTAACAACAGGTACACTGGAGAGGCAACAGCAAGACCACCCCCAAAAAGAAAATGGCTTTGCAGGTGGTGGCCACAGACAATTGCTCTCTCCTTATCCTCCCTGACTGGTTCTTCTCTAGTTTTGCGTTTTGCTGGTGTCCTTGTCATTACTGGTGGTATGAGGCGGTATCTTTAATTGATTCAGGTTTCACATGTAGTCCAGCTCCTCCTGGATGGTACATCTATATGTGTCATTGCAAAAGATTTGCTGTGTCTACCAGCACAGTCTAAAAAGCATGGAGGAGATACCAGGAGACTGGTCATTACACAACAACAGGGGCACAGAAGGGCATCTACCCAGCAGCAGGATCAGTATCTACTCCTTTGTGTGAGAAGGAACAGGAGGAACATGCCAGAGCCCTACAAAATAACATCCAGCTGGCTACTGGTGTGCATGTTTCTGACCAAACTGTCAGAAATACACTCCATGAAGGTGCCATGAAGGCCCAATGTGCTCTACTGGGTCCTGTGCTCACAGCCTATTACCGTGCAGCACGATTGGCATTTTCCACAAAATACCACAAGTGGCGACCACTGGTGCCCCATTCTCTTCACAGATGAGAGCAGGTTCACACTGAGCACATTTTGACAGACGTGAAACAGTCTAGAGATGCCGTGGTGAATGTTATGCAGCCTGCAACACCATCCAGCATGGTGTTGGGTCGGTCATGGCCTGGGGAGGCATATCCTTGAAGGGTTGCACAGAATTCCATGTGCTAGTCAACAGTACCCTCACTGCTGTTAGGTACTGGGATAAAATCCTCAAAGCCACTGTCAGACCTTACGGTGGTGCAGTTAGCCCTGGGTTCTTCCTGGTGCCGGACAATGGCTGGCCTCATGTGGCCATAGTGTGTAGGCCGTTCCTGGATGACGAAGGCATTGATGCCATTGACTGGTCTGAGAACCTCTGGGACGTTATGTATCAGTGGATCCAACACCAGCAAGCAGCGTCACAGGCTTTTCAGGAGCTCACTGATGCACTGATCTAGATCTGGAAGGAGCTCTGCCCTCTCATCAGAAATATGCCCAGACGTTGTCGGGAGTGCATACAGGCACATGGGGGTCGTACACACTACTGAGTCATATTATGAGTTGACATGACAAAATTCACACAAGTAGAATTCAGCCTGTAATTGCAATTTTTCACTTTGATTTTCAGTATGAAGTTTAGTCTGGACCTCAGTGGGTTTGTGATTTTGGTTTCCATTGTTACATCATTTTGTTTTCAGCGAATTATGCAGTATTATTCAGTAAGGACTTTCCACTTGAATATTTTGTTCATTGAGATCCGATTTGTCATTTAAGTGTCCCCTTCATATTTTTCAAAACAGTGTACATATTCTTCATATATTAAACCAATTTTTAAATACTAAATGAACAAGTAACTTGTTTTACTTTATGAAAGAACAGAACATTACAAACTTTTCTATGGACAAGCATCCTGTCTAGTGTTGGTTTCTAGCCCACAGTGCCAAGGTTGGTTCTGAGCTTGATTTTCTCTACTTTATAAAAGGTTTGAAATAAGTAACTCACATTTAACAAACACCTTTAACAAAAACAAAATAAACTCATGCTGCCATATAAAATTGTCTATTTTAGCATTTAACAGTAATCAGAGTATACTTTTACTTGATTAAAAAAAACAACAACACACTTTTCCATTATAGCCAACCTCTTGCTACTCGTTCAAATATACTTTTTTCAGATCTTCTCTATGATTTTGTGTATTTAAAACTATACATGCAGCTGATTACAAAATATTTTTAGAATACAATAAAATTCTGCTGTAACTAGACATTCCTTCAATCTGCAATTTTATCTTTCATCATTCTCATGAAACAAGTAATACATATGTCAAAAGAAAATCAGATTTGTGCAGTTTGCTTCATACATCTAGGAGACATGGGGCCTCATGCATAACACCGTGCGTAGAATTTGCACTATAACATGATGTAAGCACAAAAGTGGAAATGTGCTTACACACAAAAAAATCCAGATGCATAAATCTGTGTGAACGCCAACTTCCACGTTCTTCCGCTACATAAATCCTGGTTAGCGTGAAAAGTAACGCACGTGCACGCGTGTGCTGTCCTGACCCAACTCCTCCCAGAATTACGCCTTTTTGAATATGCAAATCAATATAAATAGCCCTAAAGCTCAGCTTTCTGTGAAAAGACAATGGCAAAAGTACAAGGGAAAATAGAAGAATTTCAGCGAATACCAAGTTTAGAGTTTAAGGTTTCTTCATTTAGTCATGTTTACACAAGAAAACATGAACTTTGCCTTCTCAGTTGCATCTAATAACAAACAGAATGAAATAAAACAGACAAATAGAAACAAGAAAGGTTAAGGTAAGGCAGTTAGATAATATATATTTACATCAAATACACCAAATAGAGGCAAAGAAAAACATACTTTTTGCTGATTTAAACAGTGGTATAAACAACAAATGGAAGCTGATCGAGTGACATAGTGTGTCGGAGAAACTCGAAAGCTCAAGTTCACAAAGTTCACAAAAAAGAAGTTGTCAGATATCAAAGTCACCGTGAAAAGCCGAGTTGTAGCCCACCATCTGAGTGTCTTATGAAAGCTTATTAGGGTACAGAGGAAAAAAAGGGCACACAGTGTGAAAAAATCATGAAATGTCAACTTTAATCTCGAAATTTCCACTTTAATCACATAGTTTATTTTGTCATTAAAGTAGAACATCATAAACTTCATCTTAAAATCGTTTAATTTACTAGTTTCTCAAATCCCATCGTAACTAAAGTAACACGTAAAATGCTTTGTTTTGTACAGTTAGGTCCATAAATATTTGGACAGAGACAACTTTTTTCTAATTTTGGTTCTGTACATTACCACAATGAATTTTAAATGAAACAACTCAGATGCAGTTGAAGTGCAGACTTTCAGCTTTAATTCAGTGGGGTGAACAAAACGATTGCATAAAAATGTGAGGCAACTAAAGCATTTTTTTAACACAATCCCTTCATTTCAGGGGCTCAAAAGTAATTGGACAATTGACTCAAAGGCTATTTCATGGGCAGGTGTGGGCAAGTCCGTAGTTATGTCATTATCAATTAAGCAGATAAAAGGCCTGGAGTTGATTTGAGGTGTGGTGCTTGCATGTGGAAGATTTTTCTGTGAACAGACAACATGCGGTCAAAGGAGGCATCCTTAAGCTGTGAAAACAGAAAAAAACCCATCCAAGAAATTGCTACAATATTACAAGTGGCAAAATCTACAGTTTGGTACATCCTGAGAAAGAAATCAAGCACTGGTGAACTCAGCAACGCAAAAAGACCTGGACGTCCACGGAAGACAACAGTGGTGGATGATCGCAGAATCATTTCCATGGTGAAGAGAAACCCCTTCACAACAGCCAACCAAGTGAACAACACTCTCCAAGGGGTAGGCAAATCGATATCCAAGTCTACCATAAAGAGAAGACTGCATGAAAGTAAATACAGAGGGTGCACTGCAAGGTGCAAGCCACTCATAAGCCTCAAGAATAGAAAGGCTAGATTGGACTTTGCTAAAGAACATCTAAAAAAGCCAGCACAGTTCTGGAAAAACATTCTTTGGACAGATGAAACCAAGATCAACCTCTACCAGAATGATGGCAAGAAAAAAGTATGGAGAAGGTGTGGAACAGCTCATTATCCAAAGCATGCCACATCATCTGTAAAACACGGTGGAGGCAGTGTGATGGCTTGGGCGTGCATGGCTGCCAGTGGCACTGGGACACTAGTGTTTATTGATTGTGACACAGGACAGAAGCAGCGGAATGAATTCTGAGGTGTTCAGAGACATACTGTCTGCTCAAATCCAGCTAAATGCAGTCAAATTGATTGGGTGGCGTTTCATGATACAGATGGACAATGACCCAAAACATACAGCCAAAGCAACCCAGGAGTTTATTGAAGCAAAGAAGTGGAAAATTCTTGAATGGCCAAGTCAGTCACCTGATCTTAACCCAATCAGGCATGCATTTCACTTGTTGAAGACTAAACTTCAGACAGAGAGGCCCACAAACAAACAGCAACTGAAAGCCGCTGCAGTAAAGGCCTGGCAGAGCATTAAAAAGGAGGAAACCCAGCATCTGGTGATGTCCATGAGTTCAAGACTTCAGGCTGTCATTGCCAGCAAAGGGTTTTCAACCAAGTATTAGAAATTAACATTTTATTTCCAGTTATTTAATTTGTCCAATTACTTTTGAGCCCCTGAAATGAAGGGATTGTGTTAAAAAAATGCTTTAGTTGCCTCACATTTTTATGCAATCGTTTTGTTCACTCCACTGAATTAAAGCTGAAAGGCTGTACTTCAACTGCATCTGAGTTGTTTCATTTAAAATTCATTGTGGTAATGTACAGAACCAAAATTAGAAAAAAGTTGTCTCTGTCCAAATATTTATGGACCTAACTATATTTGATCTTCTATGTGGGTGAATCACTATGTGGTTCCGGGCTTACTCTTCCTCCGACAGGGCACAGAATCCATTACATTCGTAATATTACAGCTCTCTGAATAATTAAAATACTGAGAAGTATATGTGATATCATTCTCATGATGATAGGAGTTAAAGCATGTTATTAAACATGGGAACACGGTGGCGCAGTGATTGTTCATGTCTCACGCAAGATGCTTGCTGTGCCATACGCGACCTTCGATGAAATACTTTATTACAGAAGTACTGTCTCTTTCAAACGTACTAACCCCCAATTCCTGTCCTGACTTTTCTGTCTCCAAATACCCAATCGCCACACAATCAGCTCTGTAATAGACGTTAAGCCATCTGTAAGCTTAGAACGCCGATTCTTCAAAACTTTTAAGGAACATTGAAATATCTTTGTAATGTTTAATTATCCTATCTATCTATCCTTCCAGTGTTGTGCCAGCCACAGCAAGAATACAGCGCGAGGCAGGAACAATCCATGAACGAAGCTCCAGCTCCTCACTAGTGCTGCAGCACTGTGTAGTTTACTGTAAGTTAAAGTTTTATCTGTATAATATAATAAACATATTTTGCTGCATTTCATCTTAAAAATGATATTGTCATCATATGTAAATACGTGCTTTATAAAGTGGCTCAGGTTGTGCAATATTATAACTATAGCAAGTTTACAGTGAGGTAATTGTACTTATAAGTACAAACAGTTCTACAAGGAGCACTTGATGGACTGATTGAGTGCGTTTAGAGTTCTTGGGATGAAACTGTTTGTGAACCACGAGGTCAGTACAGGAAAGACTCTGTGAAGCGTTGTCAGATGAGAGCAGTTCAAATAGCGAATGGTTGAGGCAGCGTGTGCTTGATGCTGTATACTGATAATTCTCTTTCCGATCAGCTGCTGTACAGCTGTGATTCACACTCAGATACAGTGATATAAATACTTTGAGTGGTGCAGTGAGAGTAATATAGAAAAAGATGATCCGATGTGGCAACCCCTAACGGGAGCAGCTGAAAGAAGAAGTAGTTGCAGTGAGAGTAACAACGCTAAAGCAGTTATGGTATTTGGAATAGTTTGACCATTTTGTGGACCATTATATTGTTACAGGTTAATTACAATGAGATACATTAAACTAATAAGCAATATGCAGTTAATTTCAGTGTATTTATAAAGCCGCATCAGGGATCTGGATCTGAAAAAGAAAGGATAACCACACAGGAACAGAAGCACTGCTTTGATGTTGGGTGCCACCAGTCTGCAAAACCGAGCAGAGAACTTGCGTACGACAGGGTATGAGCTACCGTGGAAATGTGCGTGGCTTCACGCCAAGTTTAGGCTTTATACATCGCAATTCGAACGTGAAAACGTTCTTACGCAACATTACGCACCGTTTATACATGAGGCCCCAGAAGTGTCCAGCAGGCAGTGTAAGCTCCACAGATGAATCACGATCAGTCCTGGGAACTGCAATGTAGAATAGTCATTCCATTTACAGTGCAGTCTCAAAGGAACAACACTGACATAATAACTACATCAACAATGCAAAGTAATTATATATATATATAATGACAAAAATAGTACATTTATACATGGCTCATATTAAAGAATCTTTCAACATACAAATCCACAAACAGCTCCTGTGATTTCCCCTTGGAATTAATTAATAAAGAAAGAAAGAAAGAAAGAAAGAAAGAAAGAAAGAAAGAAAGAAAGAAAGAAAGAAAGAAAGAAAGAAAGAAAGAAAGAATCTATCTATCTATCTATCTATCTATCTATCTATGGGTAGACCCAAGAGAAAAGTCAGTACACATGAATGCAGCAGTCGGATGCTCTTGATGCCCTGGCTATCATATTCTGCAGCTTTTCCAGGAGTTTGCAGAGTTTTGGAGTATGGAGAGTATCAATTCAAAAGTCCCAAGGTTGAGCATACAGTGGTGTGAAAAACTATTTGCCCCCTTCCTGATTTCTTATTCTTTTGCATGTTTGTCACACAAAATGTTTCTGATCATCAAACACATTTAACCATTAGTCAAATATAACACAAGTAAACACAAAATGCAGTTTTTAAATGATGGTTTTTATTATTTAGGGAGAAAAAAAATCCAAACCTACATGGCCCTGTGTGAAAAAGTAATTGCCCCCTTGTTAAAAAATAACCTAACTGTGGTGTATCACACCTGAGTTCAATTTCCGTAGCCACCCCCAGGCCTGATTACTGCCACACCTGTTTCAATCAAGAAATCACTTAAATAGGAGCTGCCTGACACAGAGAAGTAGACTAAAAGCACCTCAAAAGCTAGACATCATGCCAAGATCCAAAGAAATTCAGGAACAAATGAGAACAGAAGTAATTGAGATCTATCAGTCTGGTAAAGGTTATAAAGCCATTTCTAAAGCTTTGGGACTCCAGCGAACCACAGTGAGAGCCATTATCCACAAATGGCAAAAACATGGAACAGTGGTGAACCTTCCCAGGAGTGGCCGGCCGACCAAAATTACCCCAAGAGCGCAGAGACGACTCATCCGAGAGGTCACAAAAGACCCCAGGACAACGTCTAAAGAACTGCAGGCCTCACTTGCCTCAATTAAGGTCAGTGTTCACGACTCCACCATAAGAAAGAGACTGGGCAAAAACGGCCTGCATGGCAGATTTCCAAGACGCAAACCACTGTTAAGCAAAAAGAACATTAGGGCTCGTCTTAATTTTGCTAAGAAACATCTCAATGATTGCCAAGACTTTTGGGAAAATACCTTGTGGACTGATGAGTCAAAAGTTGAACTTTTTGGAAGGCAAATGTCCCGTTACATCTGGCGTAAAAGGAACACAGCATTTCAGAAAAAGAACATCGTACCAACAGTAAAATATGGTGGTGGTAGTGTGATGGTCTGGGGTTGTTTTGCTGCTTCAGGACCTGGAAGGCTTGCTGTGATAGATGGAACCATGAATTCTACTGTCTACCAAAAAATCCTGAAGGAGAATGTCCGGCCATCTGTTCGTCAACTCAAGCTGAAGCGATCTTGGGTGCTGCAACAGGACAATGACCCAAAACACACCAGCAAATCCACCTTTGAATGGCTGAAGAAAAACAAAATGAAGACTTTGGAGTGGCCTAGTCAAAGTCCTGACCTGAATCCAATTGAGATGCTATGGCATGACCTTAAAAAGGCGGTTCATGCTAGAAAACCCTCAAATAAAGCTGAATTACAACAATTTTGCAAAGATGAGTGGGCCAAAATTCCTCCAGAGCACTGTAAAAGACTCACTGCAAGTTATCGCAAACGCTTGATTGCAGTTATTGCTGCTAAGGGTGGCCCAACCAGTTATTAGGTTCAGGGGGCAATAACTTTTTCACACAGGGCCATGTAGGTTTGGATTTTTTTTTCTCCCTAAATAATCAAAACCACCATTTACAAACTGCATTTTGTGTTTACTTGTGTTATATTTGACTAATGGTTAAATGTGTTTAATGATCAGAAACATTTTGTGTGACAAACATGCAAAAGAATAAGAAATCAGGAAGGGGGCAAATAGTTTTTCACACCACTGTATCAGCAGCTGTGGTTCTCCAACACATCCAGTTTCCAGCAACTGTGGGGATTCAACATACTGGAACTATGTAACTCTTTCTTGTAACTTTAGAATTAATATTTTTCTGATACATTAAGCCAATCAGGGGCTACCTAGGAGATTTTTCCCTCCTTTTCTAAAAGTCTCTGTAAAACAAAGGACTTTCTCTGTCTTTCTACTAGTAAAACCCAAGAAACGCTTTCTTGCGGATTTAAACTGCACTAGAATAAAAACAAAAGCAATCAATGCAAACAAAAAGTAAAACTGTATACAGTAGCATAATGATAAAAATAATCAAATAAAAATAAGATATAAGCAGACTATTTATATTAGTGCAAACCTTATGAAACAGTGACACCCTGAATGAAGATTATTAACCTTCAATGCCACCTACACTAGATCAAACCTCACTATGAAGATTGCCTGTGCTCTGTGCTAAGCTGGGATATTCTCTCCAAATACTTTGTTTTTTTTTCCACATCTCAGATTTATGTGTTAGGTTAATTAGCAATACAAAACTGACTCAGTGTAAGTGCATTCTACAATAGATGGCACCCAATCCAGGGTTTTTTTTCCTATCATGCTCCCAATACTGACAGACCAAGAACTCACAATGGTAAAAAAAAATCAACTCCAAAGACTTTTAACTGAAAATAAAATCACATTACACTGCTTTAAAATAAAAAAAATGCAGGAGTATCTTTAAATATTGTAGACCATCCGAATGCAAAGACCATTTTAAAATCATCTATTAAAACTAAATATGAGGGACTCTTACAATGTCTTTGCCCTTGTGACACTACACTGATGTTACACATAAAGGGCCCACTTTTGCCATTATTTTTATAAAGGCAGCAGGAATCTTCTCTTCCTGTTTATTGGCACTCTGAACAGAGGTCTTTAAAAAAGCTAATGTAAAAACGAAGAGGGCTGCTTAATTGTGTACACTGGATGGGGAAAACACACAGCTGTAATTTAGAAGCAGACAAAAAGGTTTTGCTCAAATTCTGCATGATTATGTAGACACTGCAGCTCTATATTTGCATTTAAAAATTATCTTGAAAAAGGAAGAAACTTTAAAGTTATGCCTTGCATTAAACGACAAGAAAGTTAAGGGACTTGTGGGAGATATTCTGTTCCATAGTCATATGTAAAGCAGGGTCACAAGAGGTTTCACTCAACACAATAATACTGATTACACGCATATGCTAATCATTACATACAAATCAGTACAGTACCGTTATATTTAACTTATTCGCTGCCAGATATTTTGCAACAAAATTGGGTTGACAGGGCTAACAGGACACAACTCAATATTCTTTTAATATTTCTGAGAACAATTTACTACTTTACTAAGGTATTTTCTTTTTTTTGCAGTTATATTAGTTTCAGTAGTTCAATGGAGAATGGTTTTAATGGAGAAGTGCAAGAAACTAAAGTCATCTGAAATAAAAATACAAAATATTAATTATAATGAATAATACATATAAAAGACATTAATTGATCTATTTGTTCATTTTCTAGTCTAATTCAGAGACTTAGGGTTTCAAATTCCATCCATGAAGCTTTAGTTCAGACAGAGAGGCAGCCACCACAAGGCATAGTCACAGATACATCCTCACTCATATAAATCAAACCAGTAAGACTCACCATCATTTAACCAGGCATGTATAGGTTTGGGATATGTGTGAAGACACAGATGTATGAACAGTAAAACCAAAAAAACTTGAGATATTTTTAAATTGGATTCTGAATCTGTAAAGAAGTACTTTAAAGACATGCAGAAGAGTGGCACAGTAGGAGGCAGTGCCACCTCACATTACTACATGAACACTGCTTTAATTTGGAGGTACTTTATCTTTTGTGTGCAGTTTGTATGTTTGCCCATTATCTTCTCCCATACACCCAACATAGTCTAAAGCAATGTTTTAATGGTAAATGTAAACTGTAAACTGTCCCAGTGCTGCTGTATATGTTAGTGTGTTTTGTGATGGATTGATGGAGCATCGAAAATGGGTTTCTGGCTTGTACATGCAATAAAGACTTTGTTAAACATAATTTTCTTCAACTTGTGCAATACTATTCAAGGCCACAATGAAGTCAGAACCTATTTCAGCAACTCTGGATGCAAGGGAAGAAGCTAGGCTAGAACTAGTCTACCAGGACTGCATTTTTTTTTAAAATCATAGTTATTCTACTGTAAAACTGCAACATAATATTTCAGATTTCATATTGTCCTTCTGTAAAATAAAACTCTACCATTTAGACATCCAAAATGAAGATGATTTTTCACTTTTTAAAATATCAATAGCGCTTTTCACACAATGTTCAGCAAACAGTCTCAAAGACATTGTGATTAATGAATGAATAGTATAGTACAAAGGTTTTATGTCTCCAAGACTTTTCAATAAAATCTAAGCAACAGGAAAAAAAAAAACCCAACAATATAACACTGCCCCTCAGAAATGCATACCAATAATAAATATTCCATAATACTTCTATTTAGTTATTTTAATAACATAAAAATAATTATTCATATGGAAGCTTATTCCAGCTAATAAAAAATTACTGGTGATATTTCACAAAAGTATTGCTTTATTTCATAACACACTAGTAATAAGATAATTAGTTAAAATTGGTGGAAATAATTTGTTAGCAAAAGATATGAAACTATAAATCAACAAAAATTTATTTCAAATTTTGAAGATATTAAAAAAGATTCTAAATGCATAACAATCATCATACCTGAGAAATAGAAGATAGACATAATTTACTTCACACATAAATAATTAAAAGTATTTTGGTATATAAGAAATATTGCCAACACATTTCCAGTGTTCATATTAAAAATCTTTCACCGTTAACCACACTCACTGATACTACTCAATTCACATATACTGTACATGTGGAGAATGAGCAAACTTCCTGTGGACCTTGACCATGGTAGCAATCAAACCTGTACTCCTGTAAGACATGATCAGGAGATTCAGACATAGTGTAAGGGTGCAAGGCTTCCAAAGTAAGCCACAAAAGCAGGCCTAGCAGAGGGTCACCTCCAAGGCAATCACTACGCAGACTACTACCTACAAGCTTTAAAAGTGGAATATGTATAAACTGAGAGTTTGTTTCCAAAATTGAGAGAAACAGAAAAAAATGCTGTTAAGGACAAAAACAGTGAGCTTAAAAGGCAATTTGAGGCAATCAAATTCAAAATCACAATCCAAACAGTAGACTCCATAGATAGAAGCAATTTAAATCCAAAAACTAGAAAAAAAAAAAACAAGAAAAATAATACTCTATACTCCTAACCATACTCAATGAACCACTATAGGATGTATACCTGTGCATAAGCTGAATCTCACTGCTGCTTATTGCTGGAAACTGCTTTCAGTGTGGACGTAACATGTTAATGCGATTTTTTAATTTTATTCAAGTATTTAAAGTTATTAAGCGGCAAAGTAAAAGTTATCATGAGTGGGAAGCGGAAGCATGTTGTTGTGCCCTTAGCGGTAAAGTGGGATGTGATTAAGCGCTTGGATAAGGGAGAAACAATTAAAAGTGGCTAGTGAGTTGGGTGTTGGTGAAGTGACAATAGGTGACTGAAAGAGAAAGAGAGGGAAAATTGAAAAATGGAGTTTAGAAAGAGCTTCAGTAGGATGTGAAAATACGGAAAGACAAACAATGAAGAAAGGATAGTTTGAAAAAACCAAGCAAGCTCTGTTTTTGTGGTTTAGTCAGATGAGAGAAAAAGGCAGCCCAATTTCTGGACCGATATTATATGCAAATGCTTTAGAATTTCATAAGCATTTCAAAGAAGGGGAAGAAGAATTCATGGCTAGTGATGGTTGGTTGGACCAATGGAAAAAAAGGCCTGGAGTTAGACAGTTAAACATTACTGGGGAGAAATGTACTGAGGAAATAGATAGGTTTACCTCTAAAGTGGCGAAGATTAAAGAGGAAGAAGATTTAAGTCTCGATCAAATTTACAACTATGATGAAACGGGCATAAATTATAAAATACTTCCAATCAAAACACTTGCAGCAAGAGAAGAAAAATCAGCACCAGGGTACAAGTGAAGCAAGGAAAGAGTGGACAGTATTGACCTATTCAAATGCATCAGGTAGGCATAAACTTAAATTAACTCTCATAGGAAAATCAAAGAAACCCAGAGCCTTAAAACATGTAAATATAAATATTCTGCCAGTTAACTATAGAAACCAAAGAACAGCATGGTTGGATTCAATTTTGTTTAAAAAATGGTTTCATGAAGACCCAGCGTAATAAAATTTTTTGAACGAGAAAAAGACTAGACAATGCTCCATCCCACCCAAAGATGAAAACAAACTAGTTTTTGGTGACATCAGGGATGTTTTTTTTGCCTCCTAATGTCACTCCACTTATTCAGCCCCAGATCAAGGTGTACTGGAGACTGAAACAAATGACGGTCAGAGACTTTTTTGGTAAAGTTTAGAAGAAGAATTTTAAAAGTGAGTATGAAAAAAATTTAGTTTGCCACAATCTTAACCAGATAAATGCAGCGTAAGTAATTTTTGGTTGTTTTATCAGGTTTTTAATTTAATATTTTATTTGTTTAAACTGTGGAAGGATACCGTGACTGCAGATATTATGTTGTTGCCTATAGGATATTGGAGAAAAGAAGTGGTAATTGCAAATAGACGAAAGAAGTTGTTTAAATATACTGTATGTAATTATATGTATGTTGTACAGTGGCAAAGCATGAAAATATATTATTTTTGTCATAATTAATGTTTGCACATAAGCCTTCCATATTATCTGAGGTGGCCTCAGTCCACATTACCTCAGATAACTGAGACTATACTGTACCAGCATTTGCCAAAATCATCAGAATTTTTAATTCTACAGTGAAATGGATTTTTAGCAATACTACCCACCCCTAGATATAGTGTTGTCTTGTTTTACTCAAATTGCAGTTTTTAACCACTAAGCATCAGTATATACATTTCTATAATGATTGATTAGGAAATGTAAATTCATTTCAACAATTCTTTCACAAGAAACAAGTTGAGAAATACTGTCAGAGTTAACTTTGCATCAGTCTTACCCACTCCTGCTATGAATTACTTAATGTGTAAAGAAATGAAAAGAAATCAAACAAAACAAAATAACAGAACAAAAAAAGAAAAACTTCCAACTTTCTTTACCAAATTTCTAAATTCATACTGTAGCATTGTGCCAACAGTCCAATCATTTTTGTAATTCTCTGCAGAAAAAAGGAGGTACTCGCTTTCTGCTAGAAGACTGGCACAGGATCAATTTGACTTTCTGAAGTGGTGCTCCTTCTGACATCCCATAGGTGCATAATAACATGGAATACAGACAACTACTCTAAGGCAATAAGGGAAGCCCTGCCTCCTCTAAAATGCCACAAAAAAAAATAATCAAATATGTACTGTTGTATTTACATTGCTATTACACAACGCTTACTAGAACAAGTTCAACTTTATGGCTAGTTTGTTCAGAATCAGCAATTTCTTGCAATTTTGCTTTTACTCATACATTCTCATGACAGCACGATCCATTAAAACCCATTGAAGTGCAGCTTCAAGGGACTTTAATGGCACTTCAGAATATGCTTTTTTTTTCAGTGCAGCAAAGCTAAATGTTTATTGAACAAATGCTTCAAAACTTTATTTCCAGGGAAGCTCGGCATCTCTGGGAGTAAACAGGGCAGTAGGCTGCCCAGAACACTGGGCTGCTGCAAGATGATTGGAGGAGTTGGACCTCTTTTTGACTGACAGTGTTTTGGCATCGGAGCATTTCAAGTTCAGTCCCATGATGATTTTTTGCAAGTGAAGTCATGACACAAGATACTGCTCCTAGCCTGTTATTTATTAGTGATATAGCCCACTATTTTTATTTGTATATGTCCTACTGTTTTTGAGTTTGCTCCTTGTTTCAGTTTAGTAAAGTTAATTTCAAACTAGGTCACTTGGGGACTAGCCAGCCAGCTAGCTATGCATAATGGCAGTGCTAATATTGTTGACCTGATTTTGGCAAAGCCATTTGATAGCCTTATGAGGAGAGACTCAGAATTAAACAGCAGGACAGATCAATGCCCAAGATTGATTTGGTTTAAAAGTCAGGGAAAACTAACCAGTCTTTTCAACTCTCCTGCTATGACAAGGGGAGCTGGTTGACTGGAAGTGCTGTGACAAAGAGAATGTAGTGTTGGCCATGCCTCTTATTGAAACTATCTCAGGTTGTTTGGGTGATTGGCTATCTTTGACAGGGCATACAAAAGACTTGAGAAAAGCAATGAACATGTGAATTCATGTGCAAGGTTAAGTTGTCAGAGTATAACACGCAATTGATGGTGTTTTCATTCAGGTGGCAAAATACAATGAAACCTTGAAAAAAAACAGTCTTTCCTAACCACTTACCGGACGTCACTTCACTGCTTGGCCATCAACAGCTAGCATTCAGAGTGCATGATGAGCGTAGTGAATCTGCTAACAAGTGGAACTACAGAGAATTCACTGAAACATTATCCAAACACGATTTTGTCTTGGCCACATTCATCTTCTGTGTTTTCTGGCATGTCCTATTCCATTCAAAATGATTTGATTTCTTCTACTGCAGCCGCTGTTGTTGATGAAATTAAAGGTCAAGTTCAAACTGCTCCTGTTTTTGCATGGCAGGTTTGATATGTTGATAGTGTAGGTCAAATTCAGGAGCAGTTTCCTAGATTTTTGGATGTTTCAGGTGGACAGCATGCCCAGTCTGTTTTTGATGTTTTAAATGAAAATATGCAGGGGAACAATTACAACAAAAACTTTCTGGCTCAATCCTACGATGGGGCTGCTGTCATGGCATCCTCTCTGAATGGACTTCAGGCTAAAGTTACAGCAATCACCCCCAACACAATCTTTGCACAATGCTATGCACACAGACTGAACCTGGTGTTGTCTCAGGGACAAAATGCTTGTCTGAATCCAGAATGTCTTTTGCATCTCTCTCTCTCTCTGGGTTTGCCAGCTTTTTTTCCCCCTAAGTCTACCAAGAGGATGTCTTTTCTTGAGTCAGCAGGGTGTTCAAGGTTGCCCCAAAACGCTCCTACTTGGTGGGACTTTACATCACGAATAGTGAGCACTGTGGTGAACAATTATGATGGGCTCCTTGAGACTTTTGAAAAGTTTATCTAGGACAAGACCATAATAGAGGAGGACACACTCAATGCTGCCAAAGGCTTCTTAAGTACACTGAAGGATTTTGAGTTTGTTTTCATGTTGAACACATATGAACAAATCTCAGAAACTGATGTGGTCTTTGACATTTTTCACCAGAGGGCTATGGATGCTCTTTACTGCAAACAAAGAATTGAGAGTCTCCTAGCGTTTCCAAAGGAGAAGAGGTCAGAGGAGACTCTGACATCAGACCCTCAAAATGAGCCTAGCCAAAGCGTCTGTGTCTGTTACAATTGCAGGATCCCCAGAAGCATTACAGAAATCTGTACATGGCCATTCTAGAAAATCTTATGGAGCAGATTTCTCAGGGTTTTTCAATTTTGGAAAGTATGCATTTCCTAGAAATAATAAATCCAGGGAAATTCGATAAAAGTAGACTAGTATTTCTTGAGGAGGCATTCCAAAGTGTTCTGAAAAGTTATGGCCATTTATTTGATTCAGGGAGACTGAGATTTGAAGTCCTATACAGTATTCAAATTATGACTTGCAGGGCAACAGGGGTAAGCTGTATGGTTTATTGATGTTATTTTAAAGACATAGAGTTGGATAGTGCAATCCCTCAGCTATACTAGCTTCTGTCTTTAGTGGCAACAATTAGAGCTACATCAGCAGATGTTGAGAGAAACGTCTCCTGCTTAAAATGCATCAAGTCACACAGCCGCAACACAATAGGCCAAAACCATTTAAGCAACCTTGCTCTGCTGGCCATTGAGAGGAAAACTTGTCATGTTGGTATGACAGGTTCACAGACCATTTTCTACAAATAGAAAGGAGGGCAGAATTTTCATATAAATAACATGAATCAATAATTGACTAATTTTATGATGTAAGCCTAAAATGTGCTTCCCCTGTTTGAAAGACCACCAGCCACCACTGACATGGAATATTTTTTTAACAGATGGCCCCTCATATAACAACAACTTGGGGGGAACTTTATAGGCATGGGGAAAACTTCAATGTAGGTTTTAAGACAATTATATATGATCATCATCATTATAGATTTATATATTTAAGATGTCATCATTGTCACATGTATAGAGTACACTGAAATTCTTACTTGAATATGTCAATCAACATGTAACATGTTATCACTCTTCAGTGTTGTGATTAGTATAATAATCTTACATCAAAAACTTTTATCTCCCTTTATGTCAACATATAAGCATACTGAAATTATTCATTAATATTACTTTGACAGGGCGGCACGGTGGCGCGGTGGGTAGCGCTGCTGCCTCGCAGTTGGGAGACCTGGGGACCTGGGTTCGATTCCCGGGTCCTCCCTGCGTGGAGTTTGCATGTTCTCCCCGTGTCTGCGTGGGTTTCCTCCGGGCGCTCCGGTTTCCTCCCACAATCCAAAGACATGCAGGTTAGGTGGATTGGCGATTCTACATTGGCCCTAGTGTGTGCTTGGTGTGTGGGTGTGTTTGTGTGTGTCCTGCGGTGGGTTGGCACCCTGCCCGGGATTGGTTCCCTGCCTTGTGCCCTGTGTTGGCTGAGATTGGCTCCAGCAGACCCCCGTGACCCTGTTTGGATTCAGCGGGTTGGAATATGGATGGATGGATGGATTACTTTGACAGCAACAGAAAAGTTAAAAATGCCTAAACAATAATATCAATATTAAAATCCAAATATCATAACATTAATACCACATGAACCAGTGAACAGTCAAATTATTTAATATTATTCATATTAATATATGTAACAGTAACATGTAAATACCAAAATCTCTTCTTAAACACAACAGGAAAGGTGTCCACTGCTGTACCGATGCAGATTTGTATACGTCCTTCGTGTGATATGTTCTGAAACAGTCACATGCACAGCCCATCAGAAATGTGTTTCTTTGTGCACTATACTTATAAAATGTTTTCAGTCACTTGAGCACGAGAGTTAGTGCCTAATCTGCATGATTGATGTGCCTCTTCTGTTATTATTGGCAACCACAGCGCAAGACTAAGCGACTTCTACATTTTCCCGATACCAATGGCAGTTCAGTCATACAGTGCTGTATGCATCAGTTTCACCATCTGTGCCAAAGTCTGAAGACCAATTCACATTGTCATCACTATCACCTGATTCAGCTAATGTTTCAGTTTTAATTTACTCCAAAACTGACTTTACAGTTACTTGTTAACATGCCATTGTGTTTTGGTTGGAGGCTCTGCCCCACTCATGAATATTGATGAGTTGTTACACTGGCAAAACACGTAGGAAAATATTCATAATTTTTTTTTGAAGCATAATGTTATTTTATCTGCTAGATGGCAGAAGAATACTGTCCAAAATGTTATTCGGGCTTAATGCTGCACAGTAGATCATAACAGCTATATCCCAAAAGACATTCGGGGTTAACTGTTTCTAACATAGAATTCCAAGCCTGAGAGGATCTTGTGATTAAATCTAAGGAAGTTAATAACAACCCTCCATCCATCTCTTTTCAAAACTTGCTTTATCCTGAATAGGGTCTCGGGGAAGCTGGAACATATCCTACCAAGCACAGGGCACAAGGCAGGAACAACCCTTGGAAAGAGTCCCAGTCCATCACAGCACGAATTGGAGGTATCTTAAAATGCATTCCAGATTAATCCACCTATCTACTACCAAAACCTGCATAATCCATCTCATGGTAGCAGGGGGCTAGAGCCCATCATGGCAGTATTCAATGCAAAGCAGGAATCAACTCTTGTTGGGCCAATACACCAAACAGCACCAAGCATATGAACCACTATGTCATCCAGAGTTCAGGTTAAAAAAAAATTATTTCCAGTGTATTTTAACAAATCTTAATTTCATTATGACTAACCTTAAACCAAATGTAAAAACTATTTAAAAAGGCACTACAGTAATCCCTCCTCCATCGCGGGGGTTGCATTCCAGAGCCACCCGTGAAATAAGAAAATCCGCGAAGTAGAAACCATATGTTTATATGGTTATTTTTATATTGTCATGCTTGGGTCACAGATTTGCGCAGAAATACAGGAGGTTGTAGAGAGACAGGAACGTTATTCAAACACTGCAAACAAACATTTGTCTCTTTTTCAAAAGTTTAAACTGTGCTCCATGACAAGACAGAGATGACAGTTCTGTCTCACAATTAAAAGAATGCAAACATATCTTCCTCTTCAAAGGAAACAGAGAGTAAAGCAAACAAATCAATAGTGCTGTTTGGCTTAAGTATGCGAAGCACCCCCGGTACAAAGCTGTTGAAGGCGGCAGCTCACACCCCCTCCATCAGGAGCAGAGAGAGAGAAACAAAGTCAAAAATCAATACGTGCCCTTTGAGCTTTTAAGTATGCGAAGCACCGTGTAGCATACTTAAAAGCTGCACACAGAAGGTAGCAAAGTGAAGATAATCTTTCAGCATTTTTAGACGAGCGTCCGTATCGTCTAGGTGTGCGAACAGCCCCCCTGCTCACACCCCCTACGTCAGGATCACAGATAGTCAGCGCAAGAGAGAGAGAAAGAAAAGTAAGTTGGGTAGCTTCTCAGCCATCTGCCAATAGCGTCCCTTGTATGAAATCAACTGGGCAAACCAACTGAGGAAGCATGTACCAGAAATTAAAAGACCCATTGTCCTCAGAAACCCGCGAAGCAGCGAAAAATCCGCGATATATATTTAAATATGCTTACATATAAAATCCGCGATAGAGTGAAGCCGCGAAAGGCGAAGCGCGATATAGCGAGGGATCACTGTACACAAGTATTTCTTTAATAATATATTTTCATTCCATAACAAAGTTATGTGAATTAGAAGCTACTTTTAGTACAACGTTTGCACAAGTTTCTCTTGTCTTTTAATTGTAATTTGTAAAGGAAATTATTTAAACATAATTCCAGCACCAAGATCAGGAAATGTCATAGTGGAAACACTTTTTTTCCTGCATAGTTTTAAATTTCTTTTAATTTTAAGAAAAAATTTTCTTGTTATTTCCTAAATTTTCCTTTACAACTGTGAAATAACAAATATGAGACACTAGTGCACATAAAGGCAGTCCCCGGGTTATGTACGAGATTGGGACTGTAGGTTTGTTCTTAAGTTGAATTTGTATGCAAGTCGGAACAGGTACATTATTTTAATAAATGCTATTGTTGCTCGACTGTAACCAAGTGCTCTGCCAATGAATGATGGAGTTTCACCTCTCTCTGACTTTTTTATTATTTCTACTATATTTTCCATGGTGATGGTTTTTCTCTCCTTTACTGTATAACCAGCATTTGTATCAGATTTGTTTCAGAGACATTGTTGAAGGGTGAAAACAAAAGATTAAGATGAGCTCTTCTGCACAGCACTGTACACGCTATCACAGCAGGAAGGCACCCATCGTCAGCACGTCTGGTGTACTGACGAGAGGCAACTTCCTGCTATGTACATAACAGTACAACCAGGCTTGCTATTGAGAATGAATGGTGGCGACGAGGGGAGATTCACCATTCGCCCACCACATAGTCACCTCCACTTGCATACAGTATGTTGCCTGCAGCGTCTGCCCACCGAGAGCGAACAGGGTGCGGCCAAAGGCAGGTAGTGAATCGCCCACCACTGCCCCCATTCAACAGGCAGCCTCCCGAGGCACACTATACAATTCTTCCCCCCACCGCCCCATTCACTCTCAATGGCCTCTGTTCAGCCACAACCAGGTCACCGCTTGCAGCATCACCAGCCACCCACCGAGAACGAACGAGCAGTCAGGAGCAGTAGCTGTGGCAGCATGGTGGGCGGGCAGCGAACCGCCCTATCAAGCCTCCATCCTGCACACGAGCGGTAGTTGTGGCCCTGGCAACTATGGAACCCGGCTCACCGCTTGCCGTGCACCTAGCTGCCCACTAAGAATGAATGGGGTGCAGCTCTGAAGCCGCCCAAGGGACATTATACTGCGCAAGCAGAGAAATCGCCCCCTCCAGCCGCCACTTGCAGTGTCCCCAGGCTGGAGATGACGGAGCGGCAGTTACTGAGGAGCCTGCGTAGCGTCCCCAGACAGCTGAAGGAGCAGCTGCGGCCCCGTTCGTAAGTCGTATGTCGGATGTCCGTAACTTGTGGACTACCTGTAGTATGATCTAAAGAAGAGCTGGTAATTCCAGTTCTTTCTCGCCTCTGTGTATAATATCAGTTGACATTCTGAAAACAAATGTTTAAAAATTGAACAAGTAAGCTTAGGAAAATTGAATCAGTTACAGTGAAAAAACATTAAATCTCTACTCAATTCCACAGAAAATATAAAAAAAAAAATTCAGATGAAAAATTCCTCTATTATCATTTTAAATGTATAAATAACAAAATAGTATTTTCAATTAAACTAAAGCCCACATGTAGGAATTTGCTTTTGAATTATAATTTGCTTAGAACAAAGCGATATTGAGTTTATCACACAAAACATTAAAACTATTGGGACCTGGTGCCAATAATGGAAAAAAGTAGGCACAAGACACCAACCAACCTGGCAGGCAATGCCACCCATCAAAGTGAAAACGCACTTTACAAGTAAACATGTGACCACACCAAGACAGTTCAGAGCTGCCGATCAGACTTACTGTATGTCCACAGACTGCAAGATAAAACTCCAAAAATTTTGCAGGAAATCCACAAAACATAATTTTATTTTGTGGGAAGCATTTAATTGAACATGTTGACTTTGCAGTGGCAAATCTCCTTAGTTCTGTCTACCTCCCCAGCTCCACAATGTACTCAAAATGGATGAACAGCATTGCCTATGGGATTAGTGCTATTGAACAGTGTGCACCTCAGGGTAGTCTGAACTTACGCTAAACCATGACTTCTCTGTCTCCGTGTTTTTGGACAGGAGTCTTCTCCTGTGCTGCTTATGGAATGCAAAATATTTCCTTAAGGGAATACACCATGCAAACGTGATAGTTTTTTTTTTATTTCTACATACTACGCATTGTTTTTATTTCCTGTTTTCAACAGATGTTCTTATATAATAGGCTTTAATTGAGGGCCAGTGGAAAACAAGGCTGAAGGACTGAAAACTGTATTAAAATGTCCATAAAAAAATCTGGTGTTTCATAATTCACATGTCAGTTACAGTATCTATTCATATGCTCACAATTCCCAAAACATATATTTTTTTACTAAAATATTGTTAAATAAATATTTCCTGGAAATTAGAGTAGTGCACAAAAGTGAAGTGTGTTAAAATGAACTCAAGATTTTGAACTGAAGGTAGGAGTGAGAGGAGGGGCAGGAATTGCAGGAAATGGCTCGATAAACAATCAAAATCAGTTTTCTGAGTTTTCTCATATAGCTTTTTTATTATTTGAAGTAGACTAAATTATCTATGTTATTATCTTTAGCTCTACACTTGATTTTACCCAATTAATAAATTTTAGCTATTTCTACTTCCCTCAGTAGCCTTCAACAATATCAGAAAGTTTGTGACTAACCCTAAATTAAAACTTTCTTAAACCATCACCTGTATAACTTTGTTACTTACCTTTAGTTCAGACTGTCACAATTGCTGCCTTGAATGCTACATCTTACTATACACAAATTTTAAAAAATTAACAAAAAAACTTCCAAGTTACATTTACTAATTCTTGGGTGTCTGTTTCTAAACTCAAGCACATTTTGTAATAAGAATTTAAATGAATAACAACTAGCATACCACATACCCACTACCTTGTGTTTGTCACAGCTTCTCTGCTACCATAATGCCCCCTACGGTGATGTGAAAACACTTAAATTTCAATAAGCTTTACTTATGTGCAAAAACAGCAAATGCCATACCATGCTGTGAAACACTCCCGTACAGTAACCAAAAAATAAAAATTTTAGTGCTAAATACTAAGCTTAAATAAAGAGATTGGAAATATGGTGAACCTCTCTAATACAAAGTGGGCAAGGATAAACAGAATAAGTAGACACAGAACAACAGGATAGAGCACTGATTGGGCACTGAGAATTAAGAATAAAAATGCTAAAAATAATGTGATGCCCAGCATTATGATGTCTAAATAAAACAACATGCTTTATTGATGATGATTTACCCTAGAAAACTATACCTCTTCTCAGATTGTTCCAAAACATTATATAAAGGAAAATTAAAACACAATAGAAGAGTATGTTAGAGCAAAGATGAATGCTAAATGAAAATGAGAGACTTCAGAGATACTTGTGTAGCAAATGTATCCATATTTACTGTAGCATTACTTACATCTGTGCCCACTTATCTAATGTTAGCAGCTTTTAAGGTAATAACAGATGGTACGGTTTTATTTATCCAAGGAAAAAAAATAGTCTCCAGTATGCTTGTTAGCTGAAAAAGCTAATTTTCTGTAGTTATAATAGCACATCAGTGTCTACTTAAACATCTTTAACTTTGATTATCAAAAAGAATGACTTTTGAGGAAAAAGGAAAACTTTTCAAGTGTCTGCATCCAAAATGCAGTAAGCACTTGCTAATTCAATTGAAGTACTGAGCACAAAACTCATTGACCAGCTGTCAGCTTTGCCCTTTAAACATTCAAGGGAAGCATGTGATTCAAATGATGCAAGGGTCAGCAACAAACACTGGGGGTTATTTTCTTCATTTCCTGCACAGTAATTAAATCTACCTTCTGAATCCAAGATGGCGTAATAAACACTAACATGTGAATTACTATTACTTCTGCTAAAAATAGTCCTTTCAGCTTTTTTAAATTTTTTTTTTATTTTACTATTGCTAAACTTGACTATGACGAAGATGAAACACAGGCTGGCAAAATACATTATGAAACTTTTTTGTCTTTTATAAACTAAGTGACTTTTCAATAAAACATTTAACTCAATTCAAAGATAGATATGTGATTATGCCAGCAGAGCTATTACTGCCAGACTAAAACAATTTCAGAGTTGCTAATTAATCTAAGAAACAAAACTAAAGCATCCAGATAAAACACAGCACATGCACAGTCTAGGCCAGGATATGAACCCTGGTCTGAGTAGCAGCACTAACCACTTAATAACTATGCCACAAAAAGACTTACAGACTAAATCCAAGGATTAAACATGTTCTCTTGCAATAAAATAAAAATAAAGTGAATACAACATAAACATGTAATGCGTGATATGGTGGCAATGCATTTCCTATAGGGACCAGAGGTTACACAATCAAATATCTACTGAATTACAGCATATTTAGAATGCTCCAGCTGTTTGAAGAAAAATATGTTAATTGAACCAGTTACTTTTTATCATTAATAAACTTAACCTTTGAAACTGACAGTAAAAGCTATAATTTCAAATGTAGCATGAATAGTGCTGCCAGCTTTCCACATTACTTACTTGTTAAACACAAAGTCTCTCCAGTATCTGTAAATGATATTTTCCAGTTTTATTTAAATTACTTATTTCAAATGTATTACCTCTCAATATAGTCATCCTGCTTTTCAGATAATGAATGCTGCTGAAAAAATATAGAATTGCTAGAAAGGCAGTTATGCAACATTGCTTTCAAATCTCTTTAGCTTCGTTTTTTGAAATTTTATTTTCAAAAAGCAAAATGTTTCAATGGCATACTACACAATCAAATAAATTATATTAGAGTAACAAATATGACAATTTACTTAAAAATAAATCCAGAGAAAACACAAAAGAAGACAGAAATAAAAAGGAAAACAAAATTAATATTCAACCACCAACAAAAAGAGAAGACAGACACAAGCAGAAAAACCTTATCTAACTTTTTTTAAATACAGTAATCCCTCCTCCATCGTGGGGGTTGCGTTCCAGAGCCACCCGCGAAATAAGAAAATCCGCGAAGTAGAAACCATATGTTTATATGGTTATTTTTATATTGTCATGCTTGGGTCACAGATTTGCGCAGAAACACAGGAGGTTGTAGAGAGACAGGAACGTTATTCAAACACTGCAAACAAACATTTGTCTCTTTTTCAAAAGTTTAAACTGTGCTCCATGACAAGACAGACATGACAGTTCTGTCTCACAATTAAAAGAATGCAAACATATCTTCCTCTTCAAAGGAGTGCGTGTCAGGAGCACAGACTGTCAGAAAGACAGAGGAAAGCAAACAAATCAATAGGGCTGTTTGGCTTTTAAGTATGCGAAGCACCGCCGGTACAAAGCTGTTGAAGGCGGCAGCTCACACCCCCTCTGTCAGGAGCGGAGAGAGAGAGAGAGAGAGACAGAGAAAAACAAACAGTCAAAAATCAATACGTGCCCTTCGAGCTTTTAAGTATGCAAAGCACCGTGCAGCATGTTGCTTCACTAAGCAGCTGCACAGAAGGGAGCAACATGAAGATAATCTTTCAGCATTTTTAGACGAGCGTCCATATCGTCTAGGTGTGCGAACAGCCCCCCTGCTCACACCCCCTACGTCAGGATCAGAGAAAGTCAGCGCAAGAGAGAGAGAGAGAAAAGTAAGTTGGGTAGCTTCTCAGCCATCTGCCAATAGCGTCCCTTGTATGAAATCAACTGGGCAAACCAACTGAGGAAGCATGTACCAGAAATTAAAAGACCCATTGTCCTCAGAAATCCACGAACCAGCAAAAAATCCGCGATATATATTTAAATATGCTTACATATAAAATCCGCGATAGAGTGAAGCCGCGAAAGGTGAAGCGCGATATAGCGAGGGATCACTGTATAACAGAATGATTAAGAGCATAAAAGAGTCAATCACAGGCCCAGCATGTTTATTCTAAAATAATATTAATGAAGCAGTGGAACATGTGGGCCTCCGGTCTTCAAATAAATAAGAATGGAAAACACAGACAGATGTGGTGTAATGCCAAGTCCAAAACAAAAGAAATGTTTCACTGAGAAAAAGTACTGGAAATCACAAAAATGTTTTTCTTCTTCAAATTGAGTTATATTTTAAACGTACAGGCATAAGGATTGTGAGCATCAACAAAATCATGTTTTTTTCTAAGAAAATGCGATGTCTTTATTTTCAGGCTTTGAAAGTCTTTGCTTTCTTTGTCTATGTGTTGCAGATAATTGGGGAGTTGGGGAATTTATTAGCAGAGAGATTTATCAATAGAGGGTCTCATGTAGTGGTAGATCGACACTAAATTTTGACTTAGATATCGATTCCAGCTTTTGGACCTCATTACCAGTACCAAAATAGTACTGAATTAAATAACAGGTAACTCCTCATATTCTCATCATAAAACAATACTCCATCTGCCCAAACAGGCTTTTCATGAGCAGGGTAGCAAGGCAGCTAACGCCTATCCTTGCAAGCATAGGATGCAACAGATCTTTTTAACAGATCACTTAACAGAGAATAAAACAAACAAAAAAGTGAATTAAAATAAAAATGTAAGCACTATTTGAATTTTATACGGGTTATGGAATAGAAGTTTTAAGACCAGTTTGAAATGTTTAACTCTTACCAACTGACACCTTGCTGAATGCCTACTACTTATCTCAATGTTTTCATATATTCTGGCATACAGTTCTCAGTGGTCTAACAAACACATTTTTCACAATACCAGCGAATGGACATTTACAGTATCAGACCACTTTCATACAGTATTACAAGAAGGAATTCTTCCTGTGCAAGACACATTAAATTTAATTCAAAATGTTCTTTGCACCTCTGCTACATATCTGGATTCAATGTATGTCTTAACATTGCACATAAAATGAGCCACAGAAGAGTTGTTCATTGCCACTGAAACTGCATTTTGCAATTGGGACATTGATCTGGTCAGTTAAGTTACAGGGGGTTGTTAATCAGCTTCAGCAGCTTTGGTGTTAATGAAATGAACAACAGGTGCACTAGAGGGGCAACAATGAGACAAACCATTCCTGTTTTGGGGGTCAACAGGTGCAGCCACTGACATTTTTCCCTCCTCATCTTTTCAGACTGTTTTTTCACTAATCTTGCATTTGGGTATGGTTAGTGCCACTACTGGTAGGATGAGGCAATATCTGGACCCTACAGAGGTTGCACAGGTAGTCCAACTTCTCCAGGATGGCACATCAATACTTGCCATTGCCAGAAGGTTTGCTGCGTCTCCCAGCACAGTCTCAAGGGCATGGAGGAGATTCCAGAAGACAGGCAGTTACTCTAAGAGAGCTGGACAGGGCTGTAGAAGGTCCTTAACCCATCAGCAGGACTGGTATCTGCTCCTTTGGGCAAGGAGGAACAGGATGAGCACTGCCAGAGCTCTACAAAATGACCTCCACCAGGCCAATGGTGTGAATGTCTCTGACCAAACAATCAGAAACAGACTTTATGAGGGTGGCCTGACGGCCCGACTTCCTCTAGGGGGCCCTGTGCTCAGTGCCCAGCACCATGGAACTCGATTGGCATTTTCCATAGAATACCAGAATTGGCAGGTCCACCACTGGCGCCCTGTGCCTTTCACAGATGAGAGCAGGTTCACCCTGAGCACATGTGACAGACGTGAAAAGGTCTGGAAAAGCCGTGGAGCATGACCGGTTTGCTGGTGGGTCAGTGGTGGTCTGGGGAGGCATATCCATGGAGGGACACACAGACCTCTACAAGCTAGACAACGGCATATTAGGTATCGGGATGAAATCCTTGGACCCATTGTCAAACCCTATGCTGGTGTATGACAATACCCAGCCTCATATGGCGAGAGTATGCAGGCAGTTCCTGGAGGATGAAGGAATTGATACTACTGACAGCACCCCCCACACTCGCCTGACCTAAATCCAATAGAACAACCTTCAGACATTATGTTTTGGTCTATCCGATGCTGCCAAGTTGCACCTCAGACTATCCAGGAGCTCAGTGATGTCCTGGTCTAGATCTGGGAGGAGATCCCCAAGGACACCATCCGTCGTCTCATTAGGAGCATGCCCTGATATTGTCAGGCATTCATACAAGCATGAGGTGACCATACAAACTACCGAGTATGATTTTGAATTGCTGCAATGAAATTTCTGCAAAATGGACTAGCCTGCCGCATCATTTTTTCACTTTGATTTTCGGGGTGTCTTTGAATTTAGCCATCTGTAGGTTGATAATTTTCATTTCCAACAAACGATGTGGCATCCTTTCATTCCTAAAACATTACCCAGTCCACATCAGTACAGTAATCCCTCCTCCATCGCGGGGGTTGCGTTCCAGAGCCACCCGCGAAATAAGAAAATCCGCGAAGTAGAAACCATATGTTTATATGGTTATTTTTATATTGTCATGCTTGGGTCACAGATTTGCGCAGAAACACAGGAGGTTGTAGAGAGACAGGAACGTTATTCAAACACTGCAAACAAACATTTGTCTCTTTTTCAAAAGTTTAAACTGTGCTCCATGACAAGACAGAGATGACAGTTCTGTCTCACAATTAAAACAATGCAAACATATCTTCCTCTTCAAAGGAAACAGAGAGGAAAGCAAACAAATCAATAGGGCGGTTTGTGCCGCGGTGCTTCGCATACTTAAAAGACAAAGCTGTTGAAGGCAGCAGCTCACACCCCCTCCGTCAGGAGCAGGGAGAGAGAGAGAGACACAGAGAAAAACAAAGTCAAAAATCAATACGTGCCCTTTGAGCTTTTAAGTATGCGAAGCACCATGCAGCATGTCGCTTCACTAAGCAGCTGCACAGAAGGTTGCAACGTGAAGATAATCTTTCAGCATTTTTAGACGAGCATCCGTATCGTCTAGGTGTGCGAATAGTCCCCCTGCTCACACCCCCTACGTCAGGATCAGAGAAAGGCAGCGCAAGAGAGAGAGAGAGAAATTAAGTTGGGTTTCTTCTCAGCCATCTGCCAATAGCGTCCCTTGTATGAAATCAACTGGGCAAACCAACTGAGGAAGCATGTACCAGAAATTAAAAGACCCATTGTCCTCAGAAATTCGCGAACCAGCAAAAAATCTGCGATACATATTTAAATATGCTTACATATAAAATCCGCGATAGAGTGAAGCCGCGAAAGGCGAAGCGCGATATAGCGAGGGATCACTGTATACTGTAGACAACCAGCATGATTTTTTTTCCCATTGAGATCTGATGTGTTTTCAAAGTGTTACTTTTAATTTTTTTGAGCAGTTTATATATAATATATAAGGTTTATATAATATAATATAATATATATAAGGCTTACGTGACCCCTTTGCAACACACTGCGATCCACTCACGACCCAATAGTGGCAACTCGTGACCAACTAATGGTATGACTCCGTGGTTGAGAAACACTGCCTTATGCCACCAACTCACGAATCATGGGCGGCAATCTGTGACCTACTAGCAGCATGACTCTGTGGTTGTGGAACACTGCCTTTCACAGACAAGGCATGAGGCTCCCAAGACTTAAAGATCTGTACGTGCTACTGTATACCAACAGGTAAAGTTTGCATACTGGTGAGCCACACCAGACCCCCAGTGTCCCAATTGCAATGACCTGTACATTTTATGACAGGACGGCATCACGTTCGGATGCAGCGGCCCCTCTCTCTCCGTATGTAGTACCGAATGTGTGTTTTAGTGAATGTTTGTGTTCGTTATGTTCGTGTGAGCGAGTTCGAACGTAGTCAACCGACAACGCTGATTACAAGATATCGTCGCCACTGCCTTTTAAGACACAAAACCAAACATCACATCTTGGACAAGAGAGTTACAGAGACACTTCGGGGCCTGGGACTTCTCTGCTGGACTATTACATCACCAGACTCGTCTGCTGTATCTTACCCAGAGAGGAGGTGGCAGAAGTGGTGTGAGAGAAAATAGAAGCGGGGCAAGTGTGGAGGCATCCGGGCTGGGCTAGGCTAGCCGCTAGACCGTACAGTCCTGCGATACCATCTCTCGTTCTGGCCAATGTACGTTCACTAGACAATAAAATAGATCACATTCAGCTTCTGAGATCTGCGTGGCATGACATGAGGAACTGCTATGTTTTAATTTTTACGGAATCTTGGCTTAATGACAACATCCCGGACTCTGCTATCCAGCTAGTTGGATTAACATGCTATCAAGCCGACCGAGTCTTTATGGAAGGAGGTAAGACTTGCGGCGGGAGAGTGTGTGTTTACATTAGCGACACTTTGTACAGAAATACTATCGTTGTGCATACACACTGTTCTCCGCTGGCGGAGTTTATTATTATTAAGTGCCGACCCTTCTACTAACCGAGAGAGTATGCATCGATTCTGCTTGTCACTGTATACATCCCTCCAACCGCCAACACCAGCGATAGGAGGGAGGCACTCAATGAACTCTGCCAGGCCATTAGTGAACAACAAACAGCGCACCCGGATGGATTCCTCGTCACAGCAGGAGACTTCAACCACGCAGATTTAAAAGTTTTATTGCCCAAATTACACCAACATGTGGACTTTCCTACAAGAGGAGACAACTCACTGGATTTGGTGTAACAACATGCAAGGGATCCTACAAGGCCTCCCCCCTCCCCCACCTAGGTCCCACTGATCACATTACCATCATGCTGAGACCTGCATACAGACCCAGAGTGAGATCCATCAGACCAACGCAAAAGCAGGTACGTGTGTAGCCAGAGGGTGGCTCCAGTGCTCTGAGGGACTGTTTTAGTACTACAGACTGGGACATTTTCAAACAAGCAGCCACTTACAATGACCACACAGACATTGAGGAGTATACTGAGGTGGTTACAGCATACATTACAAAATGTACTGATGATGTCACCCATTACAAAAATATCACTGTTCGTGCTAACCAAAAACCATTGCTGACAGGAGAGGTCCACAGGCTTCTGAGAATCCGCAATGCAGCCTTTAGGGCCATTGACACTGCAGGACTAGCAACAGCCAGAGTCAACTTGTCCCGTGGCATCAGGGAAGCAAAAAAGCAGTACGGCAAGAAAATATCTGGACACTTTAGCAACACTAGAGATGCATACATCCAAACCCTCACTAATTACAAACCCCCACCACAGACCTGTGAAGGTGACATCACACTGCTTAACTGCGTAAATGACTTCTTTGGCCGTTTCGAGATAGAAAAGAGCATACCGGCACAGAAAACCAACCAATCCCTCAACACCACCGGGCGAGCAAGCCATATGTGCCAGTGTGAAGAGAACCCTCTCTAGGATCAAACCACGGAAGGCAGTCGGACCAGACAACATACCTGGTCGTGCTTTGAAGGATTGTGCTGAGGAGCTCAAGGATGTCCTTGCTGACATCTTCAACATCTCCCTATACCAGGGCTACTCAAATATAAATTTGAAAGGTCCACTTACTAAATTTCCATTCAGTCTGAGGTCCGGAAAAGTGACGGTCAAATTCCAAATAGAGAACTCCAAAAAAAGGCAATCCCCAAACTTTAGAACTATACACAAAAAAATGACATGGTAGGCCTTTTAGTGTGAAAGGTGACACCTTCTTTGTGCCACCAGTTGTTTGAACTTGGGCATAAAAGGTGTGAGGGCAAGGCGGAGGCACTGATGTAAATGTTCATTGGTGAGGGTGTTGCGGTATGTGTTTTTCACCATGTTCATAGTGGAAAAGGCAGATTCACAGCAGTACGTTGAGGGAAACATTGTAAGAATTTGAAGGGCCATCTTCTGCAGGAGAGGAACACCTGCCGCAGTAACCATCTTTGTCCAGAAGGTGACAAGGTCACAGTGAGATTCCTGCAGTGCTAGGTTTTCTTGTAGCTCAATTAACTCTGTTTGCAGAGAAGCAGCACTGGCCCATTGGAAGACTTTTGTGGCTTCATTTGAGAATTCTGCAATATTTTTGACAAGAAACGGATTTTCGATGCACAGCAAGACTTGTTTTCCCAAAGGGAAATCTTCAAAGCGAGTTTGGAAATTTTTAATCAGCTTGTCCAGGAATTCAGCATAATTGTGATGGTGATGTTTTCCTGCAGTCTGATCCAAAAGTCTTGGGAAGTGAAGCAGGTCCTGCTGTAAGTCACATTTGAACACCTCCAGCTTCCTCTGGAAAGCACGGACAGCTAACATGAGGTCACACACTGTGCTGTTTTTGCCTTGGAGCTTCATATTAAGGTCATTAAGATAGGAAGTAATGTCCTTTAGAAAAGCAACAATTTCCATTTTCTCGTCATTCTTCATGAAATCCACAAACGGTTTGGCTTTTGCACTCTTCTGATCCAACAGAAATGTCTCCAGCTCTTTCCGCAGTGCCCAAAAACGCTCCAGTACCTTGCCTTTACTAAGCCACCGGACATTGTTGTGAAGGAGCAAATCATCAAATGTTGCATTCACCTCTATTAGAAATGAGCGCAATAAACGATGTTGCAAAGCAGAGGATGCTCTCAGATAATTGACTAGTTTCATGACTGTTATCATTACTTCTGAGTACCTTTCTCCAAGGCTGGCACACAAAACCATCTGGTGAATTATGCAGTGGTATGCCATGAGGTCAGGGTGGTGAGTTCTCAAGCGTGACACTAATCCCCTCTCTTTTCCAATCATACATGGTGCGCCATCAGTAGCAATGGAAACAACATGCTTCAGGTCTATCGCTCTGTCTCTAAGCATCTGTGTCACTGCTTCATAGATATCATCCCCCCTTGTGTGTCCATGGAGGTTTGTGAGACCCAAAACATCTTCATGAAATTCTCCCTTTTCTTCATCAAAAAATCTGACAAAGACCATGAGTTGTGCATTGTCCGTGATATCTGTGGATTCATCCACAGCCAATGAAATGAATTTGGCTTTTTTTATAGCAGAACTAAGTTGTTCAAGCAAATCATCAGCGAGTATTTCAGCTCGTCTTGCAGCAGTGGAATCAGAACAGGGTATTTGGTTTATTTTCTGGATTATTTCATCCTTTTGAGTCCCTTCAAACAGAGCAGTCACCACTTCACTCATACACTCTTTGACTACTTCAGCATCAGAGAAGGGTTTCTTGTTTTTTCCCAGGACCCATGCTACTCTAAGTGAGGCTTCTGTTGCTCGCTCCTGTTGTGTGGCTGATCTAACTATTACACTGCTTGTAGCTTCATATGATGATTTCAGCTGGTTTATTTTTATGGTCCTTACCTCTGAGTTCTGAGGGTAATTTTGTTCAAAATGTGCATGCTTGGTTTCATAATGGCGTTTCACATTACCACTTTTGATTATTGCTACCGTCTCGTTGCAGATTAAACACATTGGTTTTCTGCTTCCCACGGGGAGCACGAACGCATATTTTTCTGTCCACTCACTCTTAAATTCGCGGTTTTCAAAATCAACTTTTCTTTTCTTATCAATGTACAGTACTGTCTTGAGCCAGCCATCTTCACTTTCAGTCAGCAAAAAAAAATTCAGTTATCGAAATTTGCACTGCCTGCGAGTGATGAGACTGCCTGTTCACCGGCCTGACCCAGAGCACGTGACACAGTACATAAATCTGGCTGCCGTGAATGAGCGAGCGAGCGAGTATTGGGGGGGGAGGCGGGGAGTAGTGGGAACGATACTGTTACAACTGCTGTGATTGGACATAGATGAAGCAACCAAACCGAGTAGAAACCTCAAAGATATATCGCGCGGAATCACAATTGCGCACTTCATTGAGAACTCATTTGGATTATGATTAAATTTGCATGTTTGTTTTGCCGTCGGTCCAGATTTAACCGTATTTGGGTCCGGATGCGGACCGGAGTCCGCCTATTGAGTACCCCGGCCCTATACCAAGCTGTTGTTCCCACATGTTTTAAAGTTACAACCATAATTCCTGTCCCTAAGAAGCCCCTCCCATCTAGCTATAATGACTATTGGCCCATAGCACTGACTTCCACCATCATGAAAAGCTTTGAGAGGCTGGTTATGCAGAGCATTAAGTCTATTAGACCAAAGAGATTGTGGTCGATTTCAGGAGAGGTCATTCACAGCACCCCCCAAAGACCATCGATGGTGCAGCTGTGGAAAGGGTGAGTAGAACCAAGTTCCTGGGGACATAAATCTCCGAGGACCTCTCCTGGTTAGATAACACCACTTCACTGGCCAAGAAAGCTCATACCCACTTCTACTTTCTATGCAAACTGAGGAGAGCACAAGTTCCACCCCCCATCATGTGCTCTTTCTACCGGGGCACAATCAAGAGCATCCTCACCAGCTGCATCTCTGTGTGGTATGGAGGCTGCACTGCCTCCTGTAGGAAGTCCCTGCAACGCATCGTGGATGTGGCCTGTAAGTTCATTGGTGCTCCACTGCCCTCCCTCAAGGCAATTTTCCATACCCATCTCACCCGTAGAGCCATCGGCATTGCTGCTGACTCCTCCCACCCCTTACACTCTTTTTAGCCTCCTCCCCTCAGGGAAAAGGTACCGGAGCCTTCGGGCCCACTCCATAAGACTGTCTAACAGCTTCATCCACCAAGTTGTCAGGATGCTGAACTCTGTCCACTACCTTTCCCTCTTGCCCCCTGGACCGTAACAAGAGTCACTATCTACCAAGTACAATACCTCTGCTGGTATTATATAAAGACTCAATATTATATCTGCTGCTGTCTGTCTTTTTGTACATCTCATAAGCTACTCTATAATGCACCTTCTCATTTTTTACTGTAATTGGCTTTTGCACATTGTACACAGGTCTACTTTACAAGTTCTAATGTTATTTATCTTATATGTTATACTTTTATACTTTACTTTCTTTTTTATATTATATTTTATCCTACTACAAAGGTGAGAGAGAAACAGTATTTCGATTCTCCTGTATGTTCTGAACATATAGTGAATTGACAATAAAAGCTTATTTGATTTGATTTTGATTTATGACCAACATACAGCCAAATGGCTAGTCCCAAATGGCTTTTACATTATTCAAAAGAAAAAAATAAGAATATTATAACATAAACATCGGGTAATAGATGATTAGGATTAATTTCTTAGCAGCATTAGGAACGAGAAACAAATTGTTCCAGTTCACCAAAGGGAACTCACACATATGCTACCAGAGACTATTAATTCCATAAGCAAAATCTATTTTACTTTTGCTGATATTAATTCACAAATAATGAAGGAAGTATAACAACATAGTATCTTCTGGGTTGTCCTTCCAACTAGGAGTGGCCAAATCCGGATTATATCATCTACAGAAATCACCGGAAAAAATTATGATGTTTTAATACTGAAAAGTTGGGAAATGTGTTTAGTGTGAAATGGAGAAGTGGAAATGTAATGATGAGATTCCCAAAAAAAAAAAAACCAACACATTCTCTTATGTCAACAAAGTGAACATCTAGCAGCCACAAATACAGTACGATAATTGCAAAACAATTGTTCTTTGCACTATAATTGAAAGCAACAGTAGTATTTTTTTTCATTTAAAACTACAGTGCTCAAAAATACAATAAGGGATTGTAGACATTTACTTACACAATGCTTACTTTTAGCTACACATTACTTTTTTTTACTTTTAGAAATGTAAAGATGCAAGTCTCCATGTGCTGGAGTGCCACCATGTCAATAGTTAGCCTTCTGTTTTACACCCAGTGCAAAAACGATAAGCACTAACTTCAGGCAATGATAAGCAGCGAGAGACTGCATGCTTCTTTTCAAGATGAACGTCACATATCCCAAGGGAAGACATTTAACAGTTTACAGTAATTGTAGTTGCCTGGTTTTTTAAAATCCTAGTTTTCTAATAATCCCAGCTGCCTAGCAAGGATGTAGACATCTGCAGGCAACATTCTTCAGCTTTAAAACCTAAGCAGGTACAAAATTCAGCACCTCTACAAATTACAATTAAGCTGTCAGGGTACTGTGTGACAATTTTGTTAAGCTGGAGTTCTTGTTTCAGTTCCTAATTGTATGGCTCTGCTTTCAGTCAAACACTTCTCCACATAATGAACTGATGCTTTGCTTGCTTGATGATTAGCTTTTTAACATAAAAAATATTTAATACTTGTTTCAAAACCAGAATTTTTTTTTATACTTGTTTAGCATTTTGAAACAATCAGCAGGCTACACAACTTGCAAATATTCCAGTTTATGGTAACCTATGTCAAATAATAAAATAATATGAAGAGTACATGCTTCAAAATATCACAAAGTTGGAAAAAATGTACCTTTTCTAATATTAATTAATTAGACAGTGGTAAAATTTTATTTTCATCATTATTTCACTGTAAATCCAGCAATTTCTTTAACCAGTTTTCTCCAGTACTGGAATGCACAACCTATTCTGGCAACAGACACAAGGCAGAATGGGAATTTAATCCATCACAAGGCATTTTCATACCAAATTAAACCACACACATCAGTGGGACATGCAAATTCAACACAGAAAACTAGTGGGAACAACATGATCCACTCATCAATTTATTTTCTAAAAGTAGGGGGCTTCACCCTCTGCTTGCTTCGCTCACTAACCCCCATGTTTGGTTTTCCAGATACACACTTTTATGTTTTTTTTTTTCTTTGAATTGTTGCTATTTCATTAGTTTCACTTTTATTTCAGAACTTCGATAAAAACAATATTTGGAAACTTTCGAGTCCCAACATGCTGAATCTTTTAAATGACGTCCGTGAGACATGTGTGTTTAATGACTTTGTACCATAATTCAGGATAGGATTCTCTGTTTGGAATTTCAGCACAGACAAAACAATCTACATCATCAGCAGTTAATAATTTTTTTTGCAAAGTAACCAATAAATGTATGTTTTTGAACTACTTTATGAAGTTCTACTTTGTCTTTTAATTCTGAGCCCGACTGGACGTGCTTTTTTTTCAATTCCACTTGTTCCGAGCTGATAATTACTTTCCTTATTTTCTGAATTTGCACCTAGTTTAATCTTTTTCTTTTTTGCATTTTTATTCTCTCCAACGCTTTTCTCTTTTCTCCGCACTGCTCTTTCTTTTTCGCTTAGTCGTTGACGTTTCATCTATAACGTACTGTCCTTATATGCTTTATATGCGCTGATAGCCCTGGATCTGTGTGTGCTCAAGCTTTACACAACTGAGTGTTTTGCTGCCCATGGTCTTATTTGATATTGGTTGTAAGTATGGAGTGTCTTGCAAGAATCTCTTAGCACAAAGTCTCATGTTTAAGGTCCCTGCAAGACGCTCTGTGGCCAATCTCTTTCGTCTCAAGGGTCTTTTAAGTGTCTTCTGTGACCTTCACATAAAGATCACGTCTCGTCTCCCTAGTCTCTCTCTCCCAGGATTTTTTTTTTATAATAGAGATTTATGTAGAGGCTATTCCTGCTCTGTTGATCATAAGATAGCAAATGCACACTCAGACTACCTAGGAAAAACAACCTGCAAGCTCCACAAGACAACGATCAGACTTATGTAATCCATGCTCCTAAGGGGTGAGACAAGATCATGAACCACTGTGCAACCATGCTGTGTGATAGTTTCAGTGTTCTATTTAAATCTGATTTTGTTAAACATCCCCTGGTGTACCCCTGCACCTACTGAATCTTCAACAGATTTCCTGATTAGATGAAATTTTCAATATAAATAATATCTAAACCAATTTTCATGAAATTCTGCATGTGTGTAGCTATTGGTGCATCTAAAAATATATACAGGCCATGTGTCGTATTGGGGAGGGGTTATAATGAGAAGGGGGCAACACAAAAACCAGTGCAGACAAAAGAACTATAATTCATATTAGGCAGCAGCAGTGAGCTGGGGCTGACAATGAAAATGTCATCGGCGCACATAAATTTACACTGGCCAAAGCAGGATCTCATCTAAGATCACATGTAAAACATTTTCTTTTCTGCTAATTTAGGTAAGAATTTATTTGTCTTGCTGTATTACAGCTTTTGTTCAAGACTACATCATTTTGTCCCATCATGGATTGTGTTTAGGCACATTAAATTTCCAAAAGGCAGCTCTTCCCCCATTCATTTGTATCTGTGTAACAGCAGGTACTTTGACTAGTCTAAATTATATTTAACCCCAAATATCAGTAATTTGAATAATGATTTTTATTGTAATCAAAGCATTCAGTATACGACACTATTCATATTCTCAGTTCTTTTCAATTTGTTAAAATAGATTCTTCAATTGTTACACAATCTACCTTTTATAAGCAGTCATTTCATAAAGAGCCAAGAAAGGAGAAATTACTTGTTTGATGACATTTGAACCTTGCTGTTTATATCATGAAGTTGCTTTTTTAAAAAACAAATTTACAAAGAAATCAAAAGAACATAAAATAAAGTGTTCAGAGGGTGATAATTCACTCAGGCAAATTTAAAAGAAAAAGAAGAAACACTATTCAGTTTTTCTATGAGCAAAATCAAGCTTTTTTGGTAAGAACATGTTCATATCTTTTAGCAAGGTTTGAGTTTTATTTACTGAAAAGAGTCCCTCAAAGCTTTTTTAGATACAATATATTAGTTGAAATGTATAATTTTCAACTAACACAAGGTAGTAGGGATTATCCAATCGATCGGCTGCTGATCTAAATTGGCTCATTTTCTCTAAAAAAAGGCTTGATCAATGATCGGTAAATTTGCCAATTACACAAACCGATATTTTCAGCCCCTGGTTTTATAAGCATTATGGTAATTTAGCTGTAGTGCTCTTTTATACAAGGTAATATGGTAGTTGAGCCAAAGGTAGCAAACTTCCTACAGCGTAAACAAAGAGCAGCAAGTGGAAGCTTGTTTTATCAGAGATTGAGAGATGATTTGAATATCATCCTTTACATTAAATAAAGTGGAGTAATAATGTGACAAAAAGGAATCAGAGATCGTCTGAATTCATTAAAGTAGCATTTCTTGCTTTTTTATTTTGTCTTTTAAATTAAAACAGACACCATTTGAATTTGGCCAGAGAGATGTTTAGTGTGCAGCAGCCTTCATTTTTAATTGGAAACAAAATCAGATAAAGATGAACTTGAAATTGCCACTTAGTAAATAATAGGCTTTTTAAAGATTGGCACTGTGTTTATTATTTGTTGATGTGTGTTATACAGCATATGTTTTGGTAAGGAACAAATACTACATAATTAAAATGGTAATCCAAATTTATAATTACACCTTAAGAATTACGTCATGTCACGCACGTGTGCATAGGGAGCCGCGTAAAGACCAGAACTGTAGCGCGAAAACTCCGGCTAAGGGGGAAAAGCGGGGTACTAACCTCTCTCTCTTTGTTTCCTACAGAAAGAAAGAAGCAACACCGCCATGAACGTGCCCAGATTCCCTAACCACGTACTGCCACTTCCATGTTCATTCCCTTCCTTCCGTCTACCTCTGATGACGTCATGGCTCCCATCCACCACCTCGGTTCCTTCCCAGCATTCCTCTGTGTCAGTTCTGGTCCCACTCCATAAATGTTCCCCAATTAAGCTGTCAGGGTACTGTGTGACAATTTTGTTAAGCTGGAGTTCTTGTTTCGGTTCCTAATTGTATGGCTCTGATTATGATTATATTTTAATATTTGGTTCTATGTACTGCATGTCAATTAACTGGTACTGAATGTGACCAGCAGCCTGGTCTCTGCCCTAAATTCTGATGGCTCATCAAGACCCTGAACTGGATTATGTGGGTTCAATAAATGGAAAGCAGATGTGTAAGTATCATTGACTGGTATTCTGACCAGCGTTGGTTTCTCTTTAGCACCTGATGCTACTAAAAGTGGCTTTGGCAACCTGAATAAGTACATTAAGAAAATAGATGGACAACAATAATTATTTGGATAAAAAATTAAATTAGGTGAAAGCATGACATGATGATTTATGTAGATAGATTTTCTCACACTATAAAAAGAAAATCTCGATTTAAGAAATAACTATTAAAGGCTGGGAAATCTGTTAAGCTCCGTATCTTGAAAAGGGTGTTAGTTATTACCAGTATTAGTGACAGCATTCTAAATACAAGCAATATGTCACGTCGGATTATGATGCAGAAAATCGCAAGAAAGGAATGAACAATAAACAACATGACTTTGCAAAGGAGCAGGCTAATACCTTGCCACACGCTACACAAACAGTCCATTGGGGCCCATCATCCACTAGTGGACTGCCGCTCTTGAACCCACTCCCAGATGGAACTAGCAGTCAAGGATCAAAATACATGGCACTTTTGGTGGGTGTTGCAAAGCTTTTCCAGATGATAATAAATCGCTTAATATTTCATTGGTAAATATAAACGAATGACCGTGGAAAACGAAGAAAAGAGTGTATACAATTTTAACTTCGCCATCAAGACTCAATCTCCTCAACGGGTGTGTCAACAGAAAATAAATGAAGAAAAAAAAACACTTTAACATTTAACCAGAGGTGACTTGCTCGCCTTCATTTGAAAGGGGCGTTTTCCAAACTAACGTGTACAAATAACATGAATTGCTAGTGGTCGGGATAACTACTACTTTTCCCACCTGAGCGACACCGTTTTTAGGGGTTCCCTCTGCCAGATGGGACGATTGCCTTAGCTTAAACCCAGTTGAGGACGTGTCGGGCGGCGCCGCGACTCACCTTAAGACGGATTTCGTAGGTGGTGAAACGGCCTCGACCGACCCCTACGGTTTCAGGATTTGCCACGTCGATCTCCAAGAAGTTACTAGGCGGCCCATATGCATCGCTCAAATTCTGAGGCTTGGACAGCAGCCTCCTTGTGTCGGCTACGGCCTCAGCCATCTCTCTTACCCTCTGCCTTGCTGCTTCCGATCAGCTGAACTGCAGCTGACAGACCGCGAAGCACCAATGTGACGGCTACATCTCGGAGGGCGATGGGAGTTGTAGTTCTTCGTTTCATGTCTCGTGTTTAAGCTCTAAAGTAAGCAATATAGTAGTTTTCACAGGGTTAAGTCCAGTGAAATTTCTATATGTACGTAAGTGTTGTTCTTATAAAGAGTGTATGTTTCCTCATAACAACACGTATATTTACCTTTCATGAGTGAAAAAGGTTAAAACTAAAGTGCAAGTGACATTTATTCGTTTGTCTATACAGTATATAGAGACCTCTACAGAGAACTTTAACAGGGCCCTCACAAGACCTACAATCTAAATCAATATGCTGATGTGTCTGGCCTTGTTTGAGTAAAGTTAAGGGTGTTCGTGTTTCACCTTTTACCTCTATGCAATATGACAATCTACTGGTCACTTACCTGTCTATCTCACAAGTGGTACAGAATCTCAGCCAACAGACTATGGGAGGTGGGATCCCCATAAATACTTAACTAGCAGAGAGCAGTTAGTCTTCTGAGGAGGGTCATTGTGATTTCATCTTGTGGACTATTGATTGTGCTCCTTTCTGGCACACAGTTTGGAACTACTGTGGCTGAATTCATTCCGTCTCAAAGGCAGTGTGTACGTACAGCAACACGTAAGCATTTCTTTCCACATCTGTTATTATTACTTCTAATTATTAGCCATCAATGAATATGTATTGATTAATAATGTATTTATTGTTTATACTTAGTAATCCAGAGATGCAATAATAATTAGTTTATTGGCTTTTGCTAGTTTCAAATAATACTTGCAATGTAACTCCATTTCTGTTAAATACCGTAATTATTCACTTAATATACATTTTTTAATTACTGGTTTACTCATGGCAGCACAGTGGCGCAGTGGGTAGCACTGCTGCCTCGCAGTTAGGAGACCTGGGTTCGCTTCCCAAATAGTGAGTACACTCTTAAAAATAAAAGCGCCAATGTGGTTCTTCAGAACAATCCCATAAGGGTACGATTCATATGAAGGATGCAGAATGAACCTTTCTTTATTTAGATATGTTGTGGCCATGAATAGGTGATTATAGATGTGTGAAATACTAGTGGGTATGTGATTTTAAAAGGAGTGTTGCTGCATACAATAACAGAGGCTCAGTTCAGGAGTGCAGGTTTGAAAGTATATCAAAGAGGGATCAAAATTAAATGCACAGCTTTGTAAAATGGAAAAAATCTACACAGAGAACATGCAAGCTCAATTCAGACAGTGACCTATTTGGAAATTTTATTTGTGTTCTCCTGAGACAGCACTTCTGAAAACTGCACCACTGTACAGAGCCAGTGTAAAATATACAATAAGAAAAGAACAGGTTTTATCAAATAGCCTCTTTTCAGCAGCTGGCAGTTTTAATTTGACTGAAGGATTCTGTGTTCAGGTAGTTCACACGGGCACCTAATAGAACAAATTGATGCTTACCATAAAGGTTTGAAGGTATTGAGGACACTCTTAAAAATAATGCCAATCTGGTTCTTCAGATCAGTGCCACAGAGGAACCATCCATGTGAAGGATACAGAAAGAACCTTTATGTACAGTATTTAGATCTGGCTCCTAAATTGACATCAATAACAAATCTGCGGTATACCAGTGTGTCTGTGATTTTACAAAGACTCTTGCTGCATACTATAAGACAGGTAAAGTTCAGGTTTCCTTGATTTGTTGTGTCTTGCTGGGCAACCTACAATACATTAAAAATATTGGTTTTCTCTGCATATTAGGAACCTTTCTAAGCCAGAAGAACCGATGTAATATGTTGGAAGCCCTTCCCAGAATTAAATGGTTCTTTGTTAAGCAATGTGTCAAGAAGGAATCACACAGCCCAGTAAAGTAGCGACATTTTTTTAAGAGTATATAAGGTCGTCTTCCACATTTTTTTTTCTGTCAGATGGTGCAAATTATGTTAATCGAGTACAGCTAAATTCATTGACTCTATCATAAAACAACTATTTCTAACGCACTGTAGCGGTTGTTGAATATACAATAAAACACATATAACGATAAATTGGAGTCAAAGAACCAGTGAGGCGCACTAGCGAGAGAATCCAGAATTCTGCTGTTTCTGAGGTGTTGTTAATAAAGTTTTTGATATTTTTAAAAATGGCGGCGCCCGCGTCGTCCTTGTCTGCTTTAAAATCTTTCCTTCAGTTAGCTAAAAGAGATATTTTTTCATTAAATCGTCGTCTCGAAAACATCAACAGGGTACCTTTTAGGGGTAAGTGTGATGTGTGCGATGTGCATTTGATCGGTTATCTTTATAATGAGAATACATTTCATTCATTATTATTATAAAGTAAACTTGCAACCGGAGGTTTAAGGATAACTGAACAAAAAGTTGCATTTTTTGTTAAGGTTTAATTAGAAATTAGACGGCAAAGTAAATGACAGCACAATGAAAACATCAGTAATGATGGATTTTTAAGTGTCTTTTTATAACACGCTAAAAATTTTAAAATCTTATTATTTAAACTACTATTATTATTCTGTCAAGTTCATCTGGACATTTCGTGTCAAGTTTATTCTGATACACAAAATCGTCCAACGGAAGAGCTGACTTAACGGTGTTTTGCGCTGCTGCTGTCTCGCCTCAGCACTGTCAGGGGTTCAAATCCTGAGCCGCTCCGTGACGTTTTGTGCGCGTGTAAATACTCCGGCGCTCGTTCAAATCCTAGCCTAGTAGGTGCGCTGATTAGGGTTTGTACACTGCCAGTTTAATTGTGACAGTGACAACAGTGACCGTGGGGATGATTCATATTTTGTGACCCTTTATAAAGTTAAAATGCACATTTTGTGTTTTTTTATTTTTTTATCTTTCATTAAGTAGGGCGTTTAGGGAGGAGAAACAAACATAAAAGTGGTCCGAAGACTCTGCGTTTTTTGCATGTAGTAGAAACAGATGCAGCTATGTTATTTTTTTAATTCTTCAGTCACAGTGGAAGTATTGCTTGTAGTATTGTTTCTGTAAGAATAAGCCTGCTTATTAGCAAAATAGGCTATTAATATTTACCCCAAGTTAAATGACTGCTGCTGACTCCTAGAACTCCATGTTCACAGCCGTTATGAAGTTTGCACATTGCTGAGCTGTCAGGCCCCATGGCAAAGCAGTGCACTGGGGCCTCTGTTTTGATAGCAAAACAGAACCATTGTGGGCCCCCTGCCAGTGCCCATTGTGCCCATACATTAAGACAACCCTGTGTATCTGACTAAGTTTCCTCTGGGTATTCCAGGTTTCACCTTAAATCCCGAACATTAAGAGTGTGATAGGTTAACTAGCAGTTCTCTCTTGGACTGATGTGAATGCTTGTGTGTTTGCAAGTTTGCAGGGCAGGATGGACATTAGCTCCCTGCGCTGCACAGGAGGTTAGCAGTTTAGATAATAATCAGTAAAGGGGAATACAAAAAAAATGATGTGATTATTTTCTTACACTGCTTAGGTAGTGGTAAATGCAAGGGGTCCTTGGCACCTGAAGAGAAATGTCTTCTGTCTTTCTGGTTGTGTTTTTGAAAGCATGCACAGTTGGTCATCCATATCTGCGGGGGATTGGTTACCGGTTCTCTCTCAGATAACAAAATTCATGGATGCTCCAGTGCATTATATATAATGGTGTAGTTTTTGCATATAACCTATGCACATCCTCCTGTATACTTTAAATCATCTCTAGCTAAGTTTTATTTTCTCATTGAGAAATAGTACTTTACTCTCCCTTTAGCCTTTGAGGGATTGCTTTGAGCACTTAATTGCTTTTTAGAAGCCATTTTTTCATAGAAAGTGTGCACTCAATGTAACAACAAGGACCTCACAGGGCCTTAGAGTCTGGATTGCCAACTTGCTTTTTATTTAAAGAAATGAGGGTCTGTGTGTGCGGTGTCCTTGTTGATAATAAAAGTTGGATAATAATGTATCTATATCAGGGTTGAGTGATTAATTCATTTCAAATCGAAATCATGACTTAAAACAATGTTACTAGTAAATTGCAAGGTTGAGATTTAGGGTATAAGTTATGCATGTTGCTGTTTGAATGTAATTCAGATTTATTTAAATGAGGTCTCATTTGAAGGCAAAAGCAGATATTCTCTTGTAAAGGAATGTTTGTTTATTCTACGTGCCCTAATTTTGGTATTGAGTTACTCCAGATGTGCTACGCAACACTGCCTGTCCTATCAGATCGCTAGGGCTATCCATTAATAATTTTGTATGTGAAAAAAATACTATTTTGTATAAAATGTACATACTGCATGTACTTGTAGATTCACAAAAATGAATAGGTGATTTGGTTTGATTAATAGGTGTATGATCCTAATTAAAAAGAAAAACACTGTGAACTCCTGGTAATACCGAAGGAGAGGATTAAAAACAAAACTGATTGCCATTATGAACAATGTTACACATCCTGTTTCTGACACACTAACACTGAGTACTTTCAGGCAACAAATCATTCAGCAGAGCGTGTCAAGAAACGCTAATGGGGCTCATTTATATCAAAAGCAATATGTCTGCATAATGCCTCACTGTGACTGCCAAGTTAGAAGTTTTCTTTCTTTGAAATTTTCTTACTTTTTAGTAATTTTGGTGTGCATTCAGACCATTGTGTGTGTGTGTGTATATGTACTCGTCTATCTATTCACCTATTTATGTGTTTCTATGTCTATCTATCTATTTATCATACCAAAACTGGTTAATAGGTGATGATAGTAATTTAGCATTACCTTCAGCAGGAGGTTGTGTGTTCATCCAGAGTCACCACTGTGGGCCATTTATAATTGCAAAGCATAGCAAAATAATTTGAAAACATTAAATTATAGATATTGCAAAATACCAGACATTGCCCCGCTCCTTAATTACCAAACTATCTCTCTGATATTTCAATGGAAGATCCCTATATTGTCAACAGAATTCAGTTATCAAACTTTGAGTGAAGGTGCTGAACACAGTTGAACTGAATAACGTGCCGAGTTCAATCACTGTGGATGATCTGGGCATGGACTATCCTAACAAAGTTGTACTGAGGCAGCTGCATAAGTAGCAAATTTTTACTTTGATCTGTTTCTGTGCTTAGCTGTGTGTGGCCATGTGTCAGGATAGTGAGCCATAAAAGCCGCCAAAAAAAGGGTTCTAAATCCTTACAAGGCACATACGCAGGCACTGCACCACGCTACATCGTTACTAATATTTTTTACTTTTTTCACTCGATGGTGAGACTGCAAAGCATGAAGTGCTTAAGACAAGATTGCTTGGATCACGTTTGCAGCACCCAGCTGGTGTATTGTGGCAGCATGGACAGCTGTACGGAATGGAAAGCAGGGCTGTGGTGGAGCCCAGGGAAAAGCGTGTTTTGGAAGTGAACAGGACACATCTGTAGGAAGAGTTGAGAGACTGAGATGTGAGATATGGTTGTGCTTTCATGCCCAACAGACTGTGTAGTTTAAACCTAAACATGTAAGCATCAGTAGTAGACTGAAAACAAGATAGGGGTGCTGATGCTTCCCTTTTATAGGGTGCAACCGCTTGGGATTTGATGGCTGCTATTTTTAAATAACAATTGTCCGAGTACGACTGGGATTTTATTGATGTTGGTGTTTTTTATTGCTCAAGCTGCTGCTTCAGCCATTACAATAATTGTAAATTATAAAACAGCAGGTACAAATGTACATGTAACACCCAGCATTATTAATCTATATTTGAATGTATTTGAATATTTACTTATTTTTTATTTGAATATTCAGACTTTTTTTTTTTGGCTTATTTGGTAGCCCAAGTACACAATATCATGATGCCGAGCAAACTCTCTTGCAAATTCATGCGCATTATGTATGTATATATGTGTGTGTGTATGTATATATGTATATGTGTGTGTATATATACAGTCATCCCTCACCTATTGCAGGGGTTACGTTCCAGAACCCCCCCGTGAAAGGTGAAAATCCGTGAAGTAAAAACCATATGTTTATATGGTTATTTTTATATATTTTAAGCCCTTATAAGCAATCCCACACTCATAAACATTTCCCGCACAGTTATACAGCATAAATCCTTTGTATTCTCTTAGATATTAGGTGGGGCGGCACGGTGGCGCAGTGGGTAGCGCTGCTGCCTCGCAGTTGGGAGACCTGGGTACCCGGGTTCGCTTCCCGGGTCCTCCCTGCGTGGAGTTTGCATGTTCTCCCCGTGTCTGCGTGGGTTTCCTCCGGGTGCTCCGGTTTCCTCCCACAGTCCAAAGACATGCAGGTTAGGTGGATTGGCGATTCTACATTGGCCCTAGTGTGTGCTTGGTGTGTGGGTGTGTTTGTGTGTGTCCTGCGGTGGGTTGGCACCCTGCCTGGGATTGGTTCCTGCCTTGTGCCCTGTGTTGGCTGGGATTGGCTCCAGCAGACCCCCGTGACTCTGTGTTTGGATTCAGCGGGTTGGAAAATGGATGGATGGATGGATGGATAGATATTAGGTAAGATTCTTTGAAATTATGTATGTAAACACACTGTTTATATACAGTAAAACCTAAATATTATAGATAAGATATTGAGCGTCTCCGATATCACATAGACAGGCCACCAGCAATAAATATGTACAATGCAAGAAAAATTGTATACAGTAAAATGTGTGTACAGTGACACTAAAGGTACATACATGTACTAAGGACTGTACGTAGAAAATTAATTATGGTTACTCACCAACAATGACATGACGACTTGTCCGATAACTATGAGTTTAATATTACTGTACAACAAAGGAGAGCGTTACAGCTTTTCTAAAGGATCCTCTTCAGGCGACTGTGTAGCACCGCCATTGTTCTTCTTCCAGCAGTCTTCAATCCAAATCCCTAAAGCAGATTCCATCCGGACTACTGCCTTATTACTTCCACTTACAACTCGTTTTGCTCCCTGGTTAAAGGACACTGCGGCCATAGATCTTATATTCTTTTCCTCCTTTTTAAATAAAAAGAATCGTGGACTCATTGATGCCGTAATGGCGTCCTACAGCAGTGTAGCAGTACCCTTCCTTCAACATATCCAAAACTTTTACCTTTTCGGCAGTCATTAGCATCTTCCGTTGGCGCTTGGGCACGGCGCCTGAAGCAGTAGCAGGAGCAGATCGTTTTGGAGTCATAACGAAGGGCTTGACTATGCACAAAGATAAGCACAAAAGTTAACTCTTTACACAGCGAAACACATTGATGCTGAATAAGCGAGACAAGACTTCCTGGTTAACGCAGCGGAATCAAATTCGGTGCTCCGTCGCTGAGCCAATCAGCACACAGGAACTTAACTGCGTGCTCCGATTGGGTAGCTTCTCAGCCATCCACCAATAGCGTCCCTTGTATGAAATCAACTGGGGAAACCAACTGAAGAAGCATGTACCAGAAGTAAAAAGACCCATTGTCCAAGCAGAAACCCGCGAAGCAGCAAAAAATCCACGTTATATATTTAGATATGCTTACATATAAAATCTGTGATAGAGTGAAGCCGCAAAAGTTGAAGCGCGATATAGCGAGGGATTACTGTATACATATGTGTATATATATGTATATGTATATATATATATATATATATATATATATATATATATATATATATATAATAGAAAAATACCTGCGCTTCGCAGCGGAGAAGTAGTGTGTTAAAGAGGTTATGTAAACATATCTATACTAATAAAAGGCAAAGCCCTCACTGACTGACTGACTGACTGACTGACTCATCACTAATTCTCCAACTTCCCGTGTAGGTAGAAGTCTGAAATTTGGCAGGCTCATTCCTTACAGCTTACTTACAAAAGTTAGGCAGGTTTTATTTCGAAATTCTACGCGTAATGGTCATAATTGGAACCTGTTTGACTGACTCACTCATCACTAATTCTCCAACTTCCCGTGTAGGTAGAAGGCTGAAATTTGGCAGGCTCATTCCTTACAGCTTACTTACAAAAGTTAGGCAGGTTTCATTTCGAAATTCTACGTGTAATGGTCATAACTGGAACCTGTTTTTTGTCCATATACTCTAATGGAGGAGGCGGAGTCACGTATCGCGTCATCACGTATTACGCCTCCTACGTAATCACGTGAACTGAAAACGAGGAAGAGATTTACAGCACAAGTCAAACGCGGGAACGAAGGTAAATGACGTTAATTGTTGACTGTCTTTTAATACTGTGTACTTGTTGAGTGTCTTTTAATACTGTGTAAGCATACATATTAACACATGTGCAATTAAACGTGTGCATTTACGGGGTGATTTCTCAGGCTTAAAAGCTCGCCTTTTATTAAAAAGGTAAATGCAAACTCTTTTCATTCTGAAGGGCACAAACCACGTTAGATTTCAGCTGTTAAACGCGCAAAAATGTCAGTACACCAGATAAATAAGCACAACATATTATCAGTTGTATTGTATGCTTACAATACATATAGAAATGTGTTAATCGTTAACTAATATTATGGGATGGTGTTTTTCGACTTGCGCCTTGATTTAAACGATTGCATGTCTTGGTGGGTTTGCGTAGCTTATTGTCAATATCTTTACATCTCTTTTTAAGACTTAATTTAAAAAGGTTTTCTTTTCTTCTTAATTAAAATTTAAAAGCAATACTTCACCGCTGCGAAGCCCCTCTAGCACTGACGTCCGACGTTCGATTACCGTAAGCGAGTGCAGTGAGTGTGTACGCCTGATGAGCCAAGAATAAGGGGGAAACAGGTGTCGCGTACTCTGCATTATTTGACAGTAAACTATTTTCATCCATTCTATGATCTGCTTCTCACAACTGAAGGCACCGTGGCTGATGTTACCTGACTTGCTGGCCAACCATAAGCGTTACCTGGTAGGTAACCACCCACTCACTTCACTCCAATACGGGAATCGAACCTCGGACGTCAGCGCTAGAGGCGAAGCCCCTAAAATTGCGCAACGGCGTGTGGTTCGTTTATTTGACAGCATGTAGATCGGGGTAATTACATTCACGGCATTCGTAGTCTGATTCACAATCTGATTGTATGGGTGGTTACCTACCAGGTAACGCTTATGGTTAGCCAGCAAGTCAGTTCGAAGTGATCACTCGAGTGAACGCAGCTTCACAAAAAAACAGATCCTTAACAAACTGTTATTGGTATATTTTCCGTCAATTTTAAAAGGTTTTCTTTTCTTCTTAATAAAAATTTAAAAGCAGTACTTCGCTGGTGCGAAGCGCGGGGATTTGCGCGACTGACGCATACAGACATATTCATGAGTGCAGGTACTTCGGAAAGAAAGCACCGTGTAAACCTAAACTTTAAATTAAGTTCATAGACCTACAAAAGGTTGCCATTGATTTGAGGCAAGATTGCTTTTCTCATGTACAACTATACGTTGCATTCTTAACAGTAAGCTTGCACAGCTTGGTCATATTACAACCTGAGTGCTGAACTGACAACGTCGTATACAAACAGAACTATAACAATCGTAATAAACAAAAAAAAAAGCGAAGAACCCTTGGATTTAATAAAAAGGGTCTTTCCTTGGCGAAGCAAGGAAAAAGGAAGACCTTATATGGCGTTCATTTATAAAACAGCGGAAAAGCTGTGTTAAGGCTGCTTCACAAAAAAACAGATCCTTAACAAATTGCTATTGGGATATTTTCCCTCAATTTAAAAAGCTTTTCTTCTTCATAAAAATTTAAAAGCAGTACTTCGCAGGGATTTAGATATATATATATATATATATATATATATATATATATATATATATATATATATATATATATACTAGCAAAATACCCGCGCTTCGCAGCGGAGAAGTAGTGTGTTAAAGAGGTTATGAAAAAGTAAAGGAAAAATTTTAAAAATAACGTAACATGATTGTCAATGTAATTGTGTTGTCATTGTTATGAGTGTTGCTGTCATATATATATACATATACACATATACACACACATATACAGATATATTATATATACATATACACATATATTTTTTATATATATATTTTTTATATATATATATATATATATATATATATATACACATACATACATATACACACATAGATGCACTTACAATAACATAGAAATCAATATAAACAACATTAACATCATTATCATATGAGAATATGAAGTAATATATAAGAAGCACATTTCATATAAATATAAATTATTAAACAGTAAAATTTTCTTCAATAATTTGCTACCGTGGCTTTTCGTTGGTCTGTCCAGGATTTTAAATCACATGTAGCTTGCAAACCGTTTCACGTATTGGCTTGAAATGTGGTACACATATAATACGTCACGTCTGCTATCCGCTTTATGGCTGATGAATGTATTACTCTTTTTATGTTTATTTTATTTTAGAATCAACTCCTATCTGCGCACACCAGGGCGGCCGTGGGCAGATGCGTATGGTGTATTCACTCCATGTTATCGTGCATTGCGCTGTCACTGGTATTTTCATAAAAGAATTTGAACAATATATAAGAAGCGTATAAATTATTAAACAGTAAAACATTAACATTTAAGAAGTAAAGTTACATTGAGTACTACTGCAGTGCCTTCGGGTATACCTCATTTTTTCTTTGTCCATTACATGCTTAAATGTATACATTTTTTGGTGTACCTACCCGAGAACACGCGACATATAACCGACCGTGGGAGAAGCATGGATTTTAAACACGCGTTGAGTTCATCTGCTGGTCTCCCTCGTGGAATAACTGGTAATGTTTGAGTAAAATCTACAGCGAGTAAAATGACATTACCTCCTTTTTTTTTTTTACGATCTCTGAGATCTTGCTTTTTTCGGTTCAAGGCTTCATAAGCTCTTTTATGTTCAATGTTGTACTTAATAAGTACTAATTATCCCAAACCATCATCTTTGAATGTTGCAAGACTTTCGCCTTGTATGTAGATCGGGGTAATTACATTCATTGCATTCCTAGTCTGAATCACAATGTGATTGTATGGGTGGTTACCTGGCACTGTAGGGTTACCACCCGTCCTTTAAAATACGGAATCGTGCCGGGGTTGCCACCCGTCCTTTAAAATACAGAATCGTGCCGCGTTTGAGAATGAAATTGCGCGTCCCGTTTTGAATCAATACTGGACGGGATTTATCCCGTATTTTTTTTATCATTTTTTTTTTAAAGCAGCGTCTCATGCAAATCATCCCACACGCATTTTATGAAGATGCCTCCTTTCCTACTTTTGATTGGGTAATACTTGATGTCATCGTTAGTTTGATTGGTGTTTTTAACTGTCCAGTGAGGAGGGCGTGTCTTTTAAGTACAGTCTGCAAAGTGTTGGCACTGAGATATGGCGTCAGCGCCATAGTTGAAGCCCCTAACGTTGCGGTCAGCAAGTCGGCTAACATCCGCCATGTGCCGTCTTTCAGTTGGGAGAAGCAGATCATAGAATGGTTGAAACTGTTGCCCCTAACGTTGCGCCACGGCGTGTGGTTCGTTTATACCTCGTGTGTTCTCATTAAACTTTTATCTCGCGAATATGTTATTGCAATCCGCAGCGGGAACGTTTCTATAAACTTAATTTAAACTTACGTTTTACACCGTGCTTTCTTTCCCTTATGAACATGCTTGTATGCTTAACTCGCTGCGTTCTCAATTGTTTAATTAATTTTTTGCTCTTAGCTGTTCGCGGCTCTTCCTCCATTTCCCCCTACTTCGTTCTTTTATCTCGCGAATATGTTATTGCAATCCTTAACGGGAGCGTTTCAATAAACTGATTGAAAATAGTTTTGCATTTACCTTTTTAGTAAAAGGCGAGCTTTTAAGCCTGAGAAATCACCCCGTAAATGCACACGTTTAATTGCACATGTGTTAATATGTATGGTTACACAGTATTAAAAGACAGTGAACAACGTCAGTTACCTTTGTTCCCGCGTTTGATAAAAGGTGAGCTTTTAAGCCTGAGAAATCACCCCCTAAATGCACACGTTTAATTGCACATGTGTTAATATGTATGCTTACACAGTATTAAAAGACAGTCAAAAATTAACGTCATTTACCTTCGTTCCCGCGTGTGTCTCGTGCTGTAAATCTCTTCCTTGTTTTTAGTTCACGTGATTACGTAGGAGGCGTGATGACGCGATACGTGACTCCGCCTCCTCCATTACAGTGTATGGACAAAAAATATGTTCCAGTTATGACCATTACGCTTTGAATTTCGAAATGAAACCTGCCTAACTTTTGTAAGTAAGCTGTAAGGAATGGGCCTGCCAAATTTCAGCCTTCCACCTACACGGGAAGTTGGAGAATTAGTGATGAGTCAGTCAGTCAGTGAGTGAGTGAGTCAGTCAGTCAGTCAGTGAGGGCTTTGCCTTTTATTAATATCTATACATATTAATAAAAGGCAAAGCCCTCACTGACTGACTGACTGACTCACTCATCACTAATTCTCGAACTTCCCGTGTAGGTGGAAGGCTGAAATTTGGCAGGCTCATTCCTTACAGCTTACTTACAAAAGTTAGGCAGGTTTCATTTCGAAATTCTACGCGTAATGGTCATAACTGGAACATATTTTTTGTCCATACACTGTAATGGAGGAGGCGGAGTCACGTATCGCGTCATCACGCCTCCTACGTAATCACGTGAACTAAAAACAAGGAAGAGATTTACAGCACGAGTCAAACGCGGGAACGAAGGTAAATGACGTTAATTTTTGACTGTCTTTTAATACTGTGTAAGTATACATATTAACACATGTGCAATTAAACGTGTGCATTTACGGGGTGATTTCTCAGGCTTAAAAGCTCGCCTTTTACTAAAAAGGTAAATGCAAAACTATTTTCAATCAGTTTAATGAAACGCTCCCGTTAAGGATTGCAATAACATATTCGCGAGATAAAAACGAAGTAGGGGGAAATGACGGAAGAGCCGCAAACAGCGAAGAGCAAAAAATTAATTAAACAATTGAGAAGGGAGCGAGTGAAGCATACAAGCATGTTCATAAGGGAAACAAAGCACGGTGTAAAACGTAAGTTTAAATTAAGTTTATAGAAACGCTCCCGCTGCGGATTGCAATAACATATTCGCGAGATAAAAGTTTAATGAGAAGACACGAGGTATAAACGAACCACACGCCGTGGCGCAACGTTAGGGGCAACAGTTTCAACCATTCTATGATCTGCCTCTTCGCAACTGAAAGACGGCACATGGCGGATGTTAGCCGACTTGCTGACCGCAACATTAGGGGCTTCAACTCTGGCGCTGGCGCCACATCTCAGTGCCAACACTTTGCAGACTCTACTTAAAAGACACGCCCTCCTCACTGGACAGTTAAAAAGACCAATCAAACTAACGATGACATCAAGTATTACCCAATCAAAAGTAGGAAAGGAGGCATCTTCATAAAATGCGTGTGGGATGGTTTGCATGAGACGCTGCTTTAAAAAAAATGATAAAAAAAATACGGGACAAATCCCGTCCAGTATTGATTCAAAACGGGACGCGCAATTTCATTCTCAAATGCGGCACGATTCCGTATTTTAAAGGACGGGTGGCAACCCTACAGTGCCAGGTAACCACCCATACAATCACATTGTGATTCAGACTAGGAATGCAATGAATGTAATTACCCCGATCTACATACAAGGCGAAAGTCTTGCAACATTCAAAGATGATGGTTTGGGATAAGTACACCATACAACATAAAAGAGCTTATGAAGCCTTGAACCGAAAAAAGCAAGATCTCAGAGATCGTAAAAAAAAAAAAAAAGGAGGTAATGTCGTTTTACTCGCTGTAGATTTTAGTCAAACATTACCAGTTATTCCACGAGGGAGACCAGCAGATGAACTCAACGCGTGTTTATAATCCATGCTTCTCCCACGCTCGGTTATATGTCGCGTGTTCTCGGGTAGGTACACCAAAAAATGTATACATTTAAGCATGTAATGGGCAAACAAAAAATGAGGTATACCCGAAGGCACTGCAGTAGTACTTAATCTAACTTTACTTCTTAAATGTTAATGTTTTACTGTTTAATAATTTATACGCTTCTTATATGTTGTTCAAATTCTTTTATCAAAATACCCATGACAGCGCAATGCACGATAACATGGAGTGAATACACCATACGCATCCGCCCATGGCCGCCCTGGTGTGCGCAGATAGGAGTTGATTCTACAATAAAATAAAATAAACATAAAAAGAGTAATACAATCATCACCCATAAAGCGGATAGCAGACGTGACGTACTATATGTGTACCAGATTTCAAGTCAATAGGTGAAACGGTTTGCGAGCTACACGTGATTTAAAATCCTGGACAGACACACAAATTGCCACGGTAGCAAATTACAGAAGAAGATTTTACTGTTTAATAATTTATATTTATATGAAATGTGCTTCTTATATATTACTTCATATTCTCATATGATAATGATGTTAATGTTTATATTGATTTCTATGTTATTGAAACTGCATGTATGTATGTATATGTATGTATGTGTATATATATATATATATATATATATATATATATATATATATACTAGCAAAATACCCGCGCTTCGCAGCAGAGAAGTAGTGTGTTAAAGAGGTTATGAAAAAAAAGGAAACATTTTAAAAATAACGTGATTGTCAATGTAATTGTGTTGTCATTGTTATAAGTGTTGCTGTCTTTTATATTTATATATATATATATATATATATATATATATATATATAATATACACACACACATAAACATTTATATACATATACATATATATACATATCTACATATACACATATCTACATATATATATACACACACATACATAAACACACACATAAGACTTATTGACTGAAACGGGCTTTCTCGAAAAAAGTTAGGGCTTTGCTACAGGATACACCCTCCACAAGTTAACCAAGTAAAAATAAAATATATATTTCTGTTTTATTTAAACCTTTTAAGTTCATATGCATAGCCCCATTTGGCTGTTTAATTTTTTTTTTCTTTCTTCAGTAATATTTAATCTCCTTAAAGAAAAAGAACATATCCATTTTACTTTTTTTGTATCTCTGTAGTAATATTTTAGTGTAAAAGAATAACCAGTATTTAAACCTTTTATGTTACTTTATACATTTATTTTACACAATGTTGAAAAATTAATAAGAAAGCTACATATTTTGGCAGCTGCTGCTTTCATTTTCAATGAAATGAAAAAAGCTCTCCAAGAGAAAACGTCAATGAAGAAGAAACAGTTTGCACTATCTAAAAAGGAGAAACCCTCATTTATAAAAGTTTGCGGGCTATGCATACAAATGTCCATCCATCCATTATCCAACCTGCCATATCCTAAATACAGGAGCCAATAAGTAGATATGTATATATATATATATATATATGTGTGGATATATATATATATATATATATGTAAATTTGTATATATATATATGTTTATGTGGATGTGTATATACGTTTGTATATGTAGATATGTGTATATGTAGATATGTATATATATATGTATATGTATATAAATGTTTATGTGTGTGTGTGTGCATATTATATATATATAAAAGACAGCAACACTCATAACAATGACAACACAATTACATTGACAATCATGTTACGTTATTTTTAAAATGTTTCCTTTTCTTTTTCATAACCTCTTTAACACACTACTTCTCCGCTGCGAAGCGCGGGTATTTTGCTGTTTATCTCTTTATATAAAGGAGAGTTGGGATCCGAGAGACTATGTTTGTGTGTTTGTGGAGGGATGGAGAGTTAAGGCAGGTGTTGGAGTCACGTGATCATCTCCCCTCCCATTCACCTCATTTCATTCAATTCATTTCGCTCGAGCTGAGCTCCGCAGTTGGCGCGGTCTTGCTGTTCTTGATTTGCTTTTCACATGGCCAAGTATACATTGCATGCTCAAGTGTAAGCTCAGCGCACAACTTGGTCATATTACAACCGGAGGGGCGAACTGACAACATGGTATACAAAGAGATCCTTAACAAATAATTATTGGTATAATTTCCCTCAGTTTATTATATAAAATTTTAAAGCAGTACTTCGCCGCTGCGAAGCGCTGGTAATTTGCTCTATATATATATATATGTGTGTGAATGTATGTATGTATATATGTATGTCTATATTTATATCTAAATCTATATATATATATATATATATATATATATATATATATATATATATATATATATATATATATATATATATATATATATATATATATATATATATATATATATATATATATATATATATATGTGTAGATATTTAAATTTGTATATGTGTATGTATGTGTATTTACACATATATATATAATATATACATACACATATATATATATATATATATATGTGTGTGTGTATATATGTGTATATATATATATATATATATATATATATATATATATATATATATATATATATATATATATATATAATGTAATATATACACACACATACACATATATATATAATATATATATATATATACATACACATATATATATATATATATGTGTATATGTATGTATGTATGTATGTGTATATATATATATATATATATATATATATATATATATATATATATATATATATATATATATATATATATAAATAATATATATGACAGCAACACTCATAACAATGACAACACAATTACATTGACAATCATGTTACGTTATTTTTAAAATGTTTCCTTTACTTTTTCATAACCTCTTTAACACACTACTTCTCCGCTGCGAAGCGCGGGTATTTTGCTAGTATATACATATACATATATACACACATCTACATATACATATATACACACATATCAACACATATATATACACATACATATACATAAACACACACATATACATCCATCCAGCCATCCATCCATCCTCTTCATATATACATATATACATACATACATACATACATAGTGCGTTGTAACACGGGCTGTGATTGTTACATGGGAGGGAGACGACAAATCACAGCTTCCTGCTTTCTAATCAGGCCTGTGATTGGTGCTTTGACTGATGCCTAGATCCCACAGTATGTCCCCTTAGGAGAGGCGTTAGGCAAGTGTAATTGAATAGTGGTGCTGCAAGTTTAGCTTTACACCTGTTTTTAAGGCTTATTGACTGAAAGGGGCATTCATGAAAAAAGTTAGGGCTTTGCTACAGCATACACCCTCCACAAGTTAAGGAAGTAAAAATAAAGGTATATATTTCTGTTTTATTTAAACCTTTTAAGTTTGTATGCGGGTGGCATGGTGGCGCAGTGAAAGGTGCCAGGTAGGAGACCCGGGTTTGCTTCCCTGCGTGGAGTTTGAATGTTCTCCCCGTGTCTGTCTGGGTTTCCTCCGGGTACTCCGGTTTCCTCTCACAGTCCAAAGACATGCAGGTTAGGTGCATTGCCGATTCTAAATTGTCCCTGGTGTGTGGGTGTGTGCGCCCTGCGGTGGGCTGGCACCTTGCCCAGGGTTTGTTTCCTGCCTTGTGCCCTGTGTTGGCAGGGATTGGCTCCTGTATTTAGGATATAGCGGGTTGGATAATGGATGGATGGACATCTGTATGCATAGCCCTATTTGCCCGTTTTCGTTTTTTTTCTTTCTTCAGTAATATTTCAGCAAACCCGGAGCTTGTCAGTTCAAATCCTGGTACTGACACCACTGTGTGACCCTGAGGAAGTCACTTCACCTGCCTGTGCTGCAAAAAAGTACAAAAGTAATGTAACAAATTGTACCTCAGATGTTGCAAGTTGCTGGACTAAAGGCATAAGTAAAATAGATAAATATGTATTATACACATAGGAACTATTAATTTATTTTCAGTTAAGTCATCTGCAGCAAACCTTTATAAATGAGGGTTTCTCCTTTTTAGATAGTGCAAACTGTTTCTTCTTCATTGACGTTTTCTCTTGGAGAGCTTTTTTCATTTCATTGAAAATTAAAGCAGCAGCTGCCAAAATATGTAGCTTTCTTATTAATTTTTCAACATTGTGTAAAATAAATTTATAAAGTAACATAAAAGGTTTAAATACTGGTTATCCTTTTACAGTAAAATATTACTAAAGAGATGCAAAAAAAGTAAAATGCATATGTTCTTTTTCTTTAAGGAGATTAAATATTACTGAAGAAAGAAAAAAAAACTAAAACAGCCAAATGGGGCTATGCATACGAACTTAAAAGGTTTAAATAAAACAGAAATATATACTTTTATTTTTACTTCCTTAACTTGTGGAGGGTGTATCCTGTAGCAAAGCCCTAACTTTTTTCGTGAAAGCCCGTTTCAGTCAATAAGTCTTAAAAACAGGTGTAAAGATATTGACAATAAGCTACGCAAACCCACCAAGACATGGAATCGTTTAAATCAAGTATCATTACATCTTCCTTTCTTAAAGAGAAGTAAGGCAGTACTTATAAGCTTACATATATATATATATATATATATATATATATATATATATATATATATTGTAGCAGTTAGATGCTCGTGTCCACCTCTCGAACCCTCAGGTACCACTCTGATGACCAGGTGAAAGTATAATAATAATAACTTTTTATTTTGTTATTATAAAGTGCACAAAGCACCCTCCACTCCACACTCATATAAACACAATACTCTTCTCTAATAAACACAATCCTCCACTCCCAGACACGTCGCCACCCTACCTCCCAGCTCAGCTCAATGTCTGGGCTTACCCAGAGTCCTTTTATAGCCCCTGACCCGGAAGTGGCTCCAAGCCAAACCCACAAGTCTGTTTTCCTTCCGGGTCAGGGCAAAGTCCTTTTCTTCATCCCGGGAGCACATCGCTTCTTCCAGTCACGTGACTGGGATGCACTCCCGGGTTATAGGGCATGCCAGAGCCCACTAGCCCCCCTACAGCGACTCCTAGCGGCCCCCAAGGTATCCAGCAGGGCTGTGTCAAAACACTACAAAGTCCATGAGGCCCTGCTGGCACTCGGGGCACAAATATGCTGTCCGGAGGGCTCCTCCTAGCGGCCTGGGGGTGATGACCGGAGTCCATAGCCGGTCGTCTGTCACAATATATATCTATATATATATCTATATCTATATATGTATACAGTAATCCCTCCTCCATCGCGGGGGTTGCGTTCCAGAGCCACCTGCGAAATAAGAAAATCCGCGAAGTAGAAGCCATATGTTTTATACGGTTATTTTTATATTGTCATGCTTGGGTCACAGATTTGCGCAGAAACACAGGAGGTTGTAGAACAGGAATGTTATTCAAACACTGCAAACAAACATTTGTCTCTTTTTCAAAAGTTTAAACTGTGCTCCATGACGAGACAGAGATGACAGTTCTGTCTCACAATTAACACTAGAATTACCAGAGCCTACGAAAAAACTCGTAAATCCGTCCCACCTTAAATCGCGTCTTAAATCCGTTTGCACCTCTCCGCCAGAGTCCTTTGTCATCTAAATGTGCTGATAAAGCTACTAGCAGCCAGCTATTCCATCCCCCCACCGACTTAGAATGAACTTCTCTCCTAGCTGAAGCCTTGCCTTGATTTGATTACCTGGGATTGAAGTGGAGTTTTACAGTGGAAATAATTCTAGCGTTATTTGGAATACACGCATTTCATGTGTGTTCCATTTCTATAGTAGGCTGTGCAAACACATTTTTAAAACAGAAACGTTTTTCATATTCTAATAGTAAATGACAAAATGTAGGCATAAACTATATAACGTATGAAGCCTGAAGTCCATATATCAAAGAAACACTTTCACAAAAGGTACAAATAAAAGAACACGTGCGCCTTCATTCAAAAAATTAAAAAAAAAAAAAGCCGCGTTAGCATGCCACATTGACTTTCTTACTACAACTGCCGTGGTGGCGTAATGGTATCAGCCCCTGACTGGGAATCAGAGGGTGGCGAGTTCGATCCCGCACGGCTCCACTTCGAGAAATGAACTGCTCTTATTCTTATAATTTTAGAATAACAACATAAATTTGATTTCAGTCTGTAACAGCCGGTGTAACTTATGATACTGGTAAAGGTTAGCTTTTTTTTTTTTTTTTTTTTTTAATTCACTTTTCATTCTCGCAGTCGCATTCAGAATCAATCCAAACAACCCCATCTGACACAGCTGGTTTCACATAAATAAAAGTGCACTTTTATTCAAGACTATAACCGAAGAATAAAGAAAGCAAGTTACAGTTGGTGGTTGATACAACAGCTTGCGTGGTGCAATGTTAAGAACTGCTGATTTCCGATCCGTGCTATATAAAATCAACACATTCAAATATTAACAGTTCCCACACACCCAAGGTCCGCCATTCCTACATTTACGACATGTGTACTTGTTGCAGTGTACACACCTCTCTGTGCTATGGTTCCTATTACAGTGAATGAGCACCTGACACTGTACTTTCTTCCCTGGGGGAAGCTGAGGTCTTAGAACGGAAGTTTGTTGGTGCTGTATCATCTTTTCTTTTTCCATCGCCTTTTCCTGTAAGAAGCGACGACGAAGTTCCTCTGCAAGGTGAGCCATGAACACTCTTCTTTTCTCAGCGGAGCCCGTGCATGCCTTATACAGTACGTGTGCGTTCATCGCTGCTAGGTCAAGGATGTTGTAGAACACAGCAACCGGCCACCTGCGTGTTCCTGTTCACACTGAACAAGCACGCGCCTTCTGGTCCATGATGTCAACGCCACGCTGGGGAAAAAAGAAAGACAAATATATGTGACATTTTGAAGAAATCATTTTATCACCAGAATAGCACCAGAATACTTCGTCACACTAATATGTTTTTCATTAGCATACCTTCATGTGGTTGTAGTCTGTGACCGTGTTTGGTTTTTTTTTTTTTATCTTGCCCAATCTCCACATCATGGTGCATTGTGCTGAGAATGCAGACAGACTTCATCTTTTTGGGCACATACACTGTCAGCATGGCACTGGGAGATCTAAACACCAGCGTGGAGAATTGTTCGTGTACTGAACTGACTAGCTGCAGGTGGAAGTTCCCGTCGCACTTTATTCATGGTGCCAAGCAGAGCTGTATTGCGGTGCAGCAGTCTATTAGCCAGTGAAAGTGACGTGAAGAAGTTGTCTGTTGTTACGGTTCTGCCTTTGTCCAGAAATGGCTCCATAAGCTTTATGACCACAGACTCGGAAAGTCTTTCTCCTGTGGGACGACTGGGATCTTTTCCTAAATAAGGAGTGGCATTGCACATGTACTTTGTCTCCAAATCTGCCGCAATCCAAAAAGGTAGAACCGTAACAACAGACAACTTCTTCACGTCACTTTCGCTGGCTAATAGACTGCTGCACCGCAATACAGCTCTGCTTGGCACCATGAATAAAGTGCGACGGGAACTTCCACCTGCAGCTAAAGTCAGTTCAGTACACGAACAATTCTCCACGCTGGTGTTTAGATCTCCCAGTGCCATGCTGACAGTGTATGTGCCCAAAAAGATGAAGTCTGTCTGCATTCTCAGCACAATGCACCATGATGTGGAGATTGGGAAAGATAAAAAAAAAAAACCAAACACGGTCACAGACTACAACCACATGAAGGTATGCTAATGAAAAACATATTAGCGTGACGAAGTATTCTGGTGCTATTCTGGTGATAAAATGATTTCTTCAAAATGTCACATATATTTGTCTTTCTTTTTTCCCCAGCGTGGCGTTGACATCATGGACCAGAAGGCGCGTGCTTGTTCAGTGTGAACAGGAACACGCAGGTGGCCGGTTGCTGTGTTCTACAACATCCTTGACCTAGCAGCGATGAACGCACACGTACTGTATAAGGCATGCACGGGCTCCGCTGAGAAAAGAAGAGTGTTCATGGCTCACCTTGCAGAGGAACTTCGTCGTCGCTTCTTACAGGAAAAGGCGATGGAAAAAGAAAAGATGATACAGCACCAACAAACTTCCGTTCTAAGACCTCAGCTTCCCCCAGGGAAGAAAGTACAGTGTCAGGTGCTCATTCACTGTAATAGGAACCATAGCACAGAGAGGTGTGTACACTGCAACAAGTACACATGTCGTAAATGTAGGAATGGCGGACCTTGGGTGTGTGGGAACTGTTAATATTTGAATGTGATGATTTTATATAGCACGGATCGGAAATCAGCAGTTCTTAACATTGCACCACGCAAGCTGTTGTATCAACCACCAACTGTAACTTGCTTTCTTTATTCTTAGGTTATAGTCTTGAATAAAAGTGCACTTTTATTTATGTGAAACCAGCTGTGTCAGATGGGGTTGTTTGGATTGATTCTGAATGCGACTGCGAGAATGAAAAGTGAATTAAAAAAAAAAAAAAAAAAAAAGCTAACCTTTACCTGTATCATAAGTTACACCGGCTGTTACAGACTGAAATCAAATTTATGTTGTTATTCTAAAATTATAAGAATAAGAGCAGTTCATTTCTCGAAGTGGAGCCGTGTGGGATCGAACTCGCCACCCTCTGATTCCCAGTCAGGGGCTGATACCATTACACCACCACGGCGGTTGTAGTAAGAAAGTCAATGTGGCATGCTAACGCGGCTTTTTTTTTTTAAATTTTTTGAATGAAGGCACACGTGTTCTTTTATTTGTACCTTTTGTGAAAGTGTTTCTTTGATATATGGACTTCAGGCTTCATACGTTATATAGTTTATGCCTACATTTTGTCATTTACTATTAGAATATGAAAAACGTTTCTGTTTTAAAAATGTGTTTGCACAGCCTACTATAGAAATTGAACACACATGAAATGCGTGTATTCCAAATAACGCTAGAATTATTTCCACTGTAAAACTCCACTTCAATCCCAGGTAATCAAATCAAGGCAAGGCTTGAGCTAGGAGAGAAGTTCATTCTAAGTCGGTGGGGGGATGGAATAGCTGGCTGCTAGTAGCTTTATCAGTACATTTAGATGACAAAGGACTCTGGCGGAGAGGTGCAAACGGATTTAAGACGCGATTTAAGGTGGGACGGATTTACGAGTTTTTTCGTAGGCTCTGGTAATTCTAGTGTTAAAAGAATGCAAACATATCTTCCTCTTCAAAGGAAACAGAGAGGAAAGCAAACAAATCAATAGGGCTGTTTGGCTTTTAAGTATGCAAAGCACCGCCGGTACAAAGCTGTTGAAGGCGGCAGCTCACACCCCCTCCGTCAGGAGCAGAGAGAGAGAGAGACAGAGAAAAACAAAGTCAAAAATCAATACGTGCCCTTTGAGCTTTTAAGTATGCGAAGCACCGTGCAGCATGTCGCTTCACGAAGCAGCTGCATACAGAAGGTAGCAACGTGAAGATAATCTTTCAGCATTTTTAGACGAGCGTCCGTATCGTCTAGGTGTGCGAACAGCCCCCCTGCTCACACCCCCTACGTCAGGATCAGAGAAAGTCAGCGCGAGAGAGAGAGAAAGTAAGTTGGGTAGCTTCTCAGCCATCTGCCAATAGCGTCCCTTGTATGAAATCAACTGGGCAAACCAACTGAGGAAGCATGTACCAGAAATTAAAAGACCCATTGTCCTCAGAAATCCACGAACCAGCAAAAAATCTGCGATATATATTTAAATATGCTTACATATAAAATCCGCGATAGAGTGAAGCCGCGAAAGGCGAAGCGCGATATAGCGAGGGATCACTGTATCTATATATATATATATCTATATCTATATCTCTATATACATCTATCTATATATATATATATATATATATATATATATATATATATATACTTTGAATGTTAGACTGAATGTTAGACTGAATAATATTGTTAAGTTCGTAGACGTCTTTGTTCTTGGCCGCAAGAATGGCTCGTTCACTCAGCCAATCGTGATTCTTATAATTGGTTTGAATATTGGGAAATACTTTTTCAACTAATTCTTCTTTTGACATCACTAAATTGCAGAAGTTATGAGGCAATAAAATTCGTCCTGAGGTCAGATCAACCGGCACCTTTCCGTTCCCAATTTCCACCAATTGATGTAAGAATATCTCAGCTGATCGATCGTTTTGCAGCTGGACACGCATATTTGTAGTTAATTTTAACGTCTTTACGTGTCACCACAAAGTAGAGTATTTCAGGCAAGCATTTATTTTGTCCGCTGGTGTCGATCGAGGAATTACAGGTAATGTTTGCCTGAAATCTCCTGCAAGCAATATTAATTGGTTCCCGAATGGTCTGATGTTTCCACGCAAACCTTGCAATGATCGATCAAGAGCCTCGAGCGTTTTTTTTTGTGCGCCATTGTGCATTCATCCCAAACAATAAGTTTGCATTTCTGCAATACTTTTCCCATGCCGGATGCTTTCGAAATGTTGCACATGGGAGTTTCAATGAATTGCATGTTCAATGGCAATTTCAAAGCGGAATGAGCAGTTCTTCCACCTGGTAGCAATGTCGCAGCTATTCCAGATGACGCAAGAGCTAAGGCTATGTCATTTTGGGATCGAATTGCTGCCAGAATCAATCTAATTAGGAACGTTTTACCAGTTCCTCCTGGCACATCTAAGAAGAAGAAGATTTCTCCAACCCCGTTATTGACAGTTTGCATTATTTGATCGTAAATGCCTTTTTGCTCAAGCGTTAGCTTAGGAATATTTGATAGCACATACGACAAAAGATCACCCGTGTTGTAATTTTGTTCACGACGCAATTCTACATCGAACGAAGCAGCAGCAGATCGATTCGGTGATGGCATTCCCAATTGAGTGAGAACTTTGTTCGCGATTTCTAAGCACAAATCTTCAATCATTATCAATGCTTTGTTGTAGATTTCTGCAGTGAAATCCATGTTCATATTTGAATTTTCCTTGCGTATTAGACGGAAAATATCTTCAACCATGTGTGATTTATATTTCTCCTATAACTCTGTTGGAGATTAAGGAGAGCAGGCAGTCTATGATTGCAAACAATGCACGAATTTGATTTGGATGTGACGTGTTGCACGAGTCATTAATGCATACATCCCAGTGTCGGTCGTTCTCCAATAAATTCAGAGCTTGACATGCACTGCGGAAAGTGGCATGTGTAACGCCGTTGACAGTTCTCAATTGCTGGAAAGACGTTGGACCGGGCACATTTACCAACAGCATGCGAAGAAAGAAGCATTCAACTTGATTGGGATGCACGGTGTACAGTCTGCCTATTGTAGTTTCTTTGGATATGCCAGGTTGTCCGTCGACTCGCTCTTCTCGTTTGCATCGTTCAAATGATTTTCTACTCGCATTCCCTGTGTAATACATAGGCACTTCCGAATACAGCAGTGTTTTCGCAAACGCATCATTTTGACATAATGTGAAGAAAGCAGTTAACGTTGTAGTCAGTGGATTCAGGGCTATTTGTTGCACATTTGCAGCTGTGAAATAAACGCTTTGTCCATTTTCTAGATGTACTGCTAAGTGAACAACATCGAAATCTATGAAAATTCAATTTAACAATGCAATCGGAAACATTGAAATGGAATCGTAAAATATTTAGTATAGCGTGTGTTGCTTTTATGTCCAACAGATGGCGCTGTTTTTCAAAAAAAGCATGTTTTTACCTGTCACAAGTGCGACATCTATATAATAGGTATATAAAAACATGCGCGTATTCAAATGCAACGTTGTGTCAAAATTTCAAAGCAATCGGTGAAGAACTTTCGGAGACTTAAGATTTTGAACAAATGAACATTTACATTTTTATTTATATAGATATGTACTATATATACAGTACTGTGCAAAAGTTTTAGGCAGGTGTGAAAAAATGCTGTAAACAAAGAATGCTTTCAAAAATGGAAGTGTTAATCATTTATTTTCATCAATCAACAAAATGCAGTGAATGAACAAAAGAGAAATCTAAATCAAATCAATATTTGGTGTGACCACCCTTTGCCTTCAAAACAGCATCAATTCTTCTAGGTACATTTGCACACAGTTTTTGAAGGAACTCGGCTGGTAGGGTGATCCAAACATCTTGAAGAACTAACCACAGATCTTCCGTGGATGTAGGCTTCCTCACATCCTTCTGTCTCTTCATGTAATCCCAGACACACTCGATGATTTTGAGATCAGGGCTCTGTGGGGGCCATACTATCACTTCCAGGACATCTTGTTCTTCTTTACGCTGAAGATAGTTCTTAATGACTTTGGCTGTATGTTTGGGGTCGTTGTCCTGCTGCAGAATAAATTTGGGGCCAATCATACGCCTCTCTGATGATATTGCATGATGGATAAGTATCTGCCTGTATTTCTCAGCATTGAGAACACCATTAATCCTGACCAAATCTCCAACTCCATTTGCAGAAATGCAGCCCCAAATGTTCAAGGAACTTCCACCATGCTTCACTGTTGCCTGCAGACACTCATTGTACCGCTCTCCAGCCCTTCGACGAACAAACTGCCTTCTACTACAGCCAAATATTTCAAATTTTGATTCATCAGTCCAGGGCACCTGCTGCCATTTTTCTGCACCCCAGTTCCTATGTTTTTGGGCATACTTGAGTCGCTTGGCCTTGTTTTCACTTCGGAGGTATGGCTTTTTGGCTGCAACTCTTCCATGAAGACCACTTCTGGCCAGACTTCTTCGGACAGTAAATGGGTGTACCTGGGTCCCACTGGTTTCTGCCAGTTCTGAGCTGATGGCACTGCTGGACATCTTCCGATTTCGAAGGGTAATAAGCTTGATGTGTCTTTCATCTGCTGCACTAAGTTTCCTTGGCCGACCACTGCGTCTACGATCCTCAACGTTGCCCGTTTCTTTGTGCTTCTTCAAAAGAGCTTGAACAGCACATCTTGAAACCCCAGTCTGCTTTGAAATCTTTGTCTGGGAGAGACCTTGCTGATGCAGTATATATAAATTTGCAAAAACCTCAAGTAAACTTTTTTCACGTTGTCATTATGGGGTGTTGTGTGTAGAATTCTGAGGGAAAAAAATGAATTTAATCCATTTTGGAATAAGGCTGTAACATAACAAAATGTGGAAAAAGTGATGTGCTGTGAATACTTTCCGGATGTACTGTATATGTGTGTGTGTGTGTGTATATATATATATATATATATATATATATATATACATATACACACACACACACCCACACACACTAGGGGGCCTCGCCCCCTGCTCGCTTCACTCACCAACCCCCATTTTTGTTTTTCCAGATACACACTTTTAAGATTTTTTTTCTTTGAATTGTTGCTATTTCATTAGTTTCACTTTTATTTCTGAACTTCTGTAAAAACAGTATTTGGAATCTTTCGAGTCCCAATGTGCTGAATCCTTTTAATGAGGTCAGTGAGACATGTGTTTAATGACTTTGTACCATAATTCAGGATAGGTTTCTCTGTTTGGAGTTTCACCACAGACAAAAAGATCCACATCACCAGCAGTTAATAATTTTTTTTGCAAAGTAACCAATAAATGTATGTGAGGTAAACTCCATTTTTGAAGTTCTCTTGACTTAAACTTCAAAGCCTTACAATATCTACATACTTCTGACGTATCACCTATGTCCATATATTCAATCTCTATTCACCTTTTCGTTATTTCTCCGAGTAATAATTTCTCTTTCTTTGCGCTAATGCGATGTTTACTTTCTTTGTTTTGACACTGTCCTTTTTTTCTGCTTTCATATTCTGTATCTTGCTCTGCATGTACTGCATTCCACGCCTATGTTTTTTTTTTTGAGGCTTTTGAATTCCAGTTTTCATTATCTCTAACCTGCTCTGCATGTGTTTGGCCCCCTTGTTTTTTAACCTCTTTATGACGTTTTACTTTGTTTTCTGCTCTCTTTTATTTCTGACCTTACATTGTCCTGCTTTTGTTTCAATGACACCTGGTCCGTGGTGTTTTTTTTCCCCTTTTTCGAGTAATAATTTCCATTTGTTTGCGCTACTGCGATCTTTACTTTCTTTTTTTTATACTTTCTAATTTTCCTACTTTCATATTCTTTAACTTTCTCCACATGTGTATCTCGCCAAGGTGTTTTTTTTTTTTTTGAACCTTTTGAATTCAATGCTTTCATAATGTCTATGCATGTGTATAGCGCCAATGTTCGGATTGGACGTGCTTTTTTTTTCAATTCCACTTGTTCTGGGCTGATAATTATTATCCTTATTTTCTGAATTTGCACTTGAAGATTTTTCTTTTTCTTTTTTGTCTCTCCAACGCTTTTGAGTCTGTTCACTGAGAGCCCTGGATCTGTGTGTGCTCAAAGCCAAAACACGACTGATTGTGTTGCTGCCCGTGCTCTTATTTGGTTGTAAGTAGGGCGTGTCTTGCAAGAATCTCATGTTCTACGTCATCATGAGATGGTCCTGGGTTAATCTGTTGGCACAAAGTCTCATGTTTAAGGTCCCTGCGAGACGCTCCGTGGCCAATCTCTTTAGTGTCGCGGGTCTTTTAAGTGTCTTCTGTGATCTTAACGTGAAGATCATGTCTCGACACCCTACTGTTTCTCTGCAGGATTTTTTTATTATATATATATATATATATATATATATGTGTGTGTGTGTGTATGTATATATTGTGAAAATGAACAGACTCGACACACGTAAAAAGGTTTGGGGCAGCCACCCGTATAATATTCCTAGCTGCAAATGTTTTTTTAAGTAATAAAGATCTGTTGATAGCACTGAGTCCAAGATAGAACTGATGAGAGTTGGGAAAGATGGCGGCTTTAAATGATCAGGCTGGAAGTGATGTCCTTCTGACATCAGTTTGTGCGCCGGAACCAGAAGTGATGTTGTTCTGGACACCAGAACTGGAAGTGTCAACATTGACTCAGATAGGTCTTCCCGCGGCTGGTCTGTAAAGACAACAGGAAAGGTTTAGTGCACCCCGCCCTCCCGTGGCCTGGCATGGAATTACCTTTACTTGGTCCACACAACGTCCCCCTACTCGCACGTGTGTGACATGGCCCCCGCCTCAGCCCAGAGCCATCGGGTCGGGCGTATCTGACCGAGAAGTCGTGGCACCTAGAAATGGCATCAGCATTGGCTTGCAGTACACCCCGGCGATAAATGACCGAATACTTATATGGCTGTTGATCCAAAAACCACCTCATGACATGTGGATTGGACTCCCTGTGCAAGGCCACCCACTGTAAAGGTGCATGGTCTGTCACAGGAGTGAATTCACGCCCCAAGAGGTAATATCTCAGCTGAGTAATCGCCCATTTAATAGCCAAAGCTTCCTGCTCCACTGCCGCATACAGTACCTAGTTTCACGATCCAGCAGTTTCCGGCTCAGGTACATAATGGGGTGTTCAACTCCATTGACACTTTGGCTCAGCATGGCCCCAAGACCTGTGTCCGAAGCGTCCGTCGGGAGAATGAAAGGCAAGGAAAAATCAGGTGCCTTTAATATTGGAGTTGACGTAAGGGCCATTTTTAGGTCACTGAATTCAGCCTCTGATGTGTCATCCCTTACCACGTGATTAGGTCTTCCCTTCTTTGTAAGGTTTGTCAAGGGCATTGCTCTCTCGGAAAACCGGGATACAAACCGGCGATAGTAACCCGCTAAGCCGAGAAAGGCCTGAACCTGCCTCTTGTTTATCGGACGGGGCCAATTCAAAATGGCATCTATTTTAGAACACTGTGGTCTTGCCATACCCCGGCCCACTAGATAGCCTAAATATTTGGCTTCGACCAACCCAAAGTAACACTTTTTTGGGTTAATATGAAGCCCAGCTTTTGCTAGTGTCCGCAATAGAGCTCCAACCTGCTGTATGTGTTCCTCCCAGGTGTTGGAATAGATGACGACATCATCCAAGTAGGCAGCACTATATGAATTATGTGGACGGAGCACTTTATCCACCAGACGTTGGAAGGTTGCAGGTGCCCCATGTAATCCAAATGGGAGGACATGATATTGCCAGTGTCCGCTAGGGGTGCTAAACGCTGTCTTTTCCTTAGTGGAGTCCGTTAAGGGAACCTGCCAGTATCCCTAAGTCATATCTAAAGTAGTCAAGAATTTGGTATTTCCGAGCTGCTCGAGGAAGTCGTCCACTCGCGACATCGGATAGGCATCGAATTGTGAGACTCGGTTAAGCCGATGGAAGTCATTGCAGAACCTCCAACTCCCATCAGGCTTACTAACCATAACGACATGACTGGACCAGGGACTATAACTTTCCTCTATCACACCTAGTTCCAGCATGTGTCTGATTTCCAGCTCCACTTCAGCCTTTTTTGCCTCTGGATTTCTGTACGGGCGTTCTCGGACTATAACCCCAGGTTTTGTCACAATGTCATGCACAACCAGGGAGGTCCGTCCTGGATTTTCACTGACTACCTCAGGGACAGACAGGATAACTGCTTCGAGCTCCTGTCGTTGTTGGCGAGTCAAATTATCTCCGAAATTAAGGTGTATTTGATGAGCAAAGAGAGAGTGGAGCTGTCCGGAGGATGGCTCGGAATCCCTGTCTTTCCATGGTTTCAGCAAATTGATATGATACATCCGCTCACTGGGTCGATGATTTGGTTGTTTCACCAAATAACCGACCAGCCCTTTCCTCTCCTTAATTTCATAGGGGCCTTGCCAATGAGCCAGTAATTTGGAGTGTGAGGTAGGAACTAAGACCATGACTCGATCTCCCGGGCGGAACTCCCGCAAAGACGTACCACGGTTATAGCATCAGACCTGGGCTGCTTGCGTCTTTTCCATGTGCGTTTTCAATATGGGTCTAATCTTCTCCAATCTATTGCGTAACTACGCGATATACTCTAATATATTGGTTGACAGGAGGGCCTCTTCCTCCCAGCCTTCTTTTTAAAGTCTAATATGCCCCAGGGTTGTCGTCCATATAGCAACTCAAATGGTGAGAACCCTGTGGAGGCTTGTGGGACTTCCCGATATGCAAAAAGGACAAGGGGGAGGAGCTGATCCCAGTTCCTTCCGTCCTCGTTGTCTACCTTACGTAACATCTGTTTGAGAGGTTGATTGAACCTCTCTACAAGACCATCGGTTTGAGGATGATATACCGAGGTCTTTAAATGCTTTATTTGAAGTAGCTTAGCAGTCTCCCTGAATGTCTGCGAGGTGAAAGGAGTCCCTTGATCCGTCAGGATTTCTTTAGGGATGCCCACATGCGCAAAGACCCCTACTAATTCCCATGCGATAGCTTTTGAAGTAGCTGAGCGCAGCGGAACAGCTTCTGGAAACCAGGTAGCATAATCTACCAAGACCATTATATATTTATGACCTCTGGCTGAGGGTTCTAGAGGTCCCACCAGGTCGACCCCAATACGTTCAAAAGGGATATCTATTAAGGGTAAGGGCACTAGAGGAGCACGGCCCCTCCTAGGAAACTGCCTCAATTGACACTCTGGACAGGATGTGCAAATGCTGCGGACCTCCTCGTTAATCCCAGGAAAACAAAATTGAAGCTTAATTCGCTCTAATGATAGTTCACAGACTTGTCGCCGTTAGGTCTGTGGTACTAACAACAGTGACCTCATCTGCCCCTCATGTTCTTCCACCCGGTACAACAGGTCATTATTTAACACAAAGTGAGGACCATGTGGCATCGGATGTGCGGTGCGTTGGCCGTCTATCAGAACGACTGCATTCTTTGCAAACTTAAGGGAGTCGTCGTTCCACTGCTCCCTCTTAAATGAAACCGGTGTCTGCCTGAACTGAACTTGCAGACTTGTGAGAGTATTGAATTCGACCTCAAGGGGCGGAGTTTCGTCCCGAGTCATCTGAGCACTTGCTGATGACGTGTCTGGTAGCAACGTTGCAGACGCTATCCCATCATCACCAGAGGCCGAAGTCCACTCCCCAGCCGGCTGTATACACGGCGTGGAGGAAGTTGAGGGCGCTGATTCAGCGTCCGTGACTAGACCTAGTGATCGGGGAAATGAAGTGACTGTATTACCGCTCTTACTGTTGGCCCAATCTCTGCCTAGTATTACAGGGAATGGAGGATTTTTCATCACTGCCACCGTCAGCCTTTTCAATATTCCGTCCTGACATATGTAGCAGTTAGCAGATCTATAATATCGGACATCCCCATGAATACAGGTAATGCGGCTTTTATTCTTAAGCCACTGTCACGGTAATACTAAATGGCAAGCAACAATGGAAATGTTACTGCCGGAGTCAAATAAAAATGTAACTTTAATCCCATTAACTAGTAATTCTCCTGTATGCGAATAGGCCAGAGGATTAGCAAGCGCACACCGCGCCTCCCCCCATATTACTTCGCAGGGCCTGCCGACGCGTCTCAGGATCCATCCGATTAGCCTCACAATATAGCTGCGGGATTCTGTAGTAGGGACGCAAGCACGCCCGGGTTCACACGAGTCCCGTTCTGATATTCCCAAGCCGGTTTCTGCCCTGAGGTGATCTATTGTGTCTGCTAGAGCAACAATATCTGTATATCCCCAGGCCGGCAGGGTAATTTTTTCAGGTAGGCATCGGAGCAATAAAGCGCAGGCCACCTGCTCTGCTATTTGATGGCTGGACCTTTCATGAGGTTGTAGCCAACCAACCACCTTAGCTCATAAAGTCACGGCTTGCTTCTTTGATGCCTTAGCAGGTTTAAATGTCCAGGCCGTTATGTTTCTCACCTACCAGCCTGGGTTTCTCCCACCTTTATTAAAGGGCTTGCCCTTCGTGGGATAAGTAGGGGCAGTCCCAACACCCGGGAATCCATAATAAGTCCTCAGTGCATTCCCTGACACACCTGGCTCTATCCTGTGGGTCCCGGAGCTATTTTTCCCTGGACCTTTAACAGGGTGATGGGTCGAAGCATACTCAAACTTTCCCCGAGACGCCCCGAATGACGCCCACTCGGCAGCTCAGGAGCGGTACTTACCCATCTGATATTTTGGTGAATTAGTAGCGTGTGTCAAGCCTAGTTTTAGGATTGACTTCCGATCTCTCCAGGAGGTCATCATCCTGCTGGCTACGCCACTGTGAAAATGAACAGACTTGACACACGTAAAAAGGTTTGGGGCAGCCACCTGTATAATATTCCTGGCTGCAAATGGTTTTTGAAGTAATAAAGAACTGTTGATAGCACTGAGTCCAAGATAGAACTGATGAGAGTTGGGAAAGATGGCGGCTTTAAATTATCAAACCGGAAGTGATGTCAGATAACTGGAAGTGATGTCCTTCTGACATCAGTTTGTGCGCCGGAACCGGAAGTGACATTCTTCTGGGCGCCAGAACAGGAAGTGACGTTCTTCTGGGCACTGGAACTGGAAGTGTCAACACTGACTCAGATAGGTTTGTAGAGACGACAGGAGAAGGTTTAGTTCACCCCGCCCTCCCCTGGCCTGGCGTGGAATTACCTTTACTTGGTCCACACAACGTCCCCCTACTCGCACGTGTGTGACAATATATAAATGTGTGTGTGTGATATATATAAATATGTGTGTTGTGGAATATGACCCGGACACAGACAGGCAGACACATTATGATTACCCCACACATGTTTATTGTAGTGCTCCATTATTTACAACTCAGCTCAACAAGCCCCAATACCCCAAAGTTCAGGCCAACACACTGCCTTTCTCCACCAACTCTTTCTTCTTCTTCAGGCCGCCTCCTTCTCTCCTCCAGAGACCTCATCCGTCTTCCACCCGATTCAAGTCCTCCTCTGAAGGGAGGCCGCCCCTTTAAATAAGCACCCAGGTGTGCTCCCGGCAATCTCTCACTGACACGCCCCAGTGTGGCAGAAGTGCCGGATGTATCCCCGTAAGCACTCCGGGTGTCCCTTCTTTTCTTCCCCCCAGCACTTCCGGGTGTGGCGGAAGTGCTGAGGTCCAGGGTCCTACTGGTATTGGGGTGCCCCCTGGCGGTGACCACGAGCCCCTACAGGGTCGAGCTTCCCAGCTCTGTACCCATGGCCCCCAGGGCGGTCGCCCCCTTGAGGTCTGGAGGAGGCACAAGCCCTCCTCCGGACTTCTCGGGCGTCCCAGCTGGGTACCACCCCCATTCGGGTACCACAGTGTGTGTGTGAGTGTGTGTGTGTGTGTGTGTGTGTGTGTGTGTATATATATATATATATATATATATATATATATATATATATATATATATATATATATATATATATATATATATATATACAGTAATCCCTCCTCCATCGCGGGGGTTGCGTTCCAGAGCCACCCGCGAAATAAGAAAATCCACGAAGTAGAAACCATATGTTTATATGGTTATTTTTATATTGTCATGCTTGGGTCACAGATTTGCGCAGAAACACAGGAGGTTGTAGAGAGACAGGAACGTTATTCAAACACTGCAAACAAACATTTGTCTCTTTTTCAAAAGTTTAAACTGTGCTCCATGACAAGACAGAGATGACAGTTCTGTCTCACAATTAAAAGAATGCAAACATATCTTCCTCTTCAAAGGAGTGTGCGTCAGGAGCAGAGACTGTCATAAAGACAGAGAAAGCAAACAAATCAATAGGGCTGTTAAGCTTTTAAGTATGCAAAGTACCGGCACAAAGCTGTTGAAGGCGGCAGCTCACACCCCCTCCGTCAGGAGCAGGGAGAGAGAGAGAGAGAGACAGAGAGAGACAGAGAAAAACAAACATGCAAAAATCAATACGTGCCCTTCGAGCTTTTAAGTATGCGAAGCACCGTGCAGCATGTCGCTTCACTAAGCAGCTGCACAGCAGGTAGCAACGTGAAGGTAATCTTTCAGCATTTTTAGACGAGCGTCCGTATCGTCTAGGTGTGCGAACAGCCCCCCTGCTCACACCCCCTACGTCAGGATCAGAGAAAGCGCAAGAGAGAGAAAGAGAAAGTAAGTTGGGTAGCTTCTCAGCCATCTGCCAATAGCGTCCCTTGTATGAAATCAACTGGGCAAACCAACTGAGGAAGCATGTACCAGAAATTAAAAGACCCATTGTCCTCAGAAATCCGCGAACCAGCAAAAAATCTGCGATATATATTTAAATATGCTTACATATAAAATCCGCGATAGAGTAAAGCCGCGAAAGGCGAAGCGCGATATAGCGAGGGATCACTGTGTGTATATATATATATATATGTATATATATATATATATATATATATATATATATATATATTAGTGTCCTGCGGTGGGTTGGCACCCTGCCCGGGATTGGTTCCTGCCTTGTGCCCTGTGTTGGCTGGGATTGGCTCCAGCAGACCCCCGTGACCCTGTGTTCGGATTCAGCGGGTTGGAAAATGGATGGATGGATGGATGGATATATCTATATATATATCTATATATATATATATCTATATATAGAAGAGAAGGTCTGTGATACGGTTTGCATATTTGCAGCTGGAGATCCACGAAGGGAGAAAAAACGAATCACGTATCATAAAATAGTTTTTTTTATTCCTGAGCTTTCAACCTCTATCAGGGGTGTTCATCAGTGGATAATGATCGGTTGTATAGTTTAATTATTGTGTACATGTCCTTCTTAAGTTGGCATATGCTGGATTTATATCTATATATATATATATATATATATATATATATGTATATGTATATATATATATATATATATATATATATATATATATATATATATATATATATATATATATATATATATATCTATATATATATATATCCATATTACTAAACGAGAATGGTAAACCGGATATGGACGCAGGGACCTGCACGTGGACGCAGGAGACATAGTGCGCAGGCGCCACACAAAGCCCCCCTCCCCAGAGTGAAACGGGAGAGACTACGAACGTGCGCAGGTGCCACACAAAGCCCCACCGCCCCAGAGCAAAACGGGAGAGACTACGAACCGTCTGACATGCCACAAGCAGAATAAAGCGAGGTCAGAAATAAAAGACAGAGTAGGAAACAAAGTAAAACGTCATAAAGAGGTTAAAGAATGGGGCCAAACACATGGAGAGCAGGTTACAGATGATGAAAACTGGAATGCAACAGCTTCAAAAAAACCTAGGCACGAAACACATGCACAGCGAGGGACAGAATATAAAGGCGGAAACAACGACAGTTAAATGTCCACACCACACAGCGGAGGCAGACCTGGAAGGTGCAGGCGCCTACATCGCGCGTCGGAAGGCGCGGAAAAGTACGAAAGGCAAAGGCGCCTACACAGCATGGTGAAACCCGACATAATACGGAAGGCGCAGGCGTTGCTGCCATATTGTGAGTGGCACTAATGCGTAGTGAAGGCGCAGGCGTCACCGCCATATTGTGCGTGGCACTACTGCTGAGTAAAGTTAGGAATAATGTGCTGCTTGGTGTGCCACACAAACCCCCCCCACAAACTACGGAGTCCATAGAGACTATGAACGACATAACCACACAAACAGGAGTCAGCGCCCAACCCCAGAGTAAAACGGGACAGAATACAGAGTCGAGAAAGGTTCGCAAATCAAACCTGACATAATACGCCACCCCAGAGTAAAACGGGACAGACTACGGAGTCCAGAAAGGGTCACAAAACAATTGGAGTACGGAAAGCGCAAGATAGTACGCAAACACACTACACAGCATGATCCACGCACCTCTAATGACCCGCAAGCAAAAACACGATATAGTACAGAAACCCAACAAATACGGACTCCACAACATATTTGAATCACATTACAGTGATACAATCACACAAACAACAGGAGTCAGCGCCCCACCTCAGAGTAAAACGGGACAGAATACGGAGTCGAGAAAGGTTCACAAATCAAACCCGACATGATACGCCACCCCAGAGTAAAACGGGACAGACTACGGAGTCCAGAAAGGGTCACAAATCAATTGGAGTACGGAAAGCGCCAGATGGTACGCAAACACACTACACAGCATGATCTGCGCACCTCTAATAACCCGCAAGCAAAAACACGATATAGTACAGAAACCCCACAAATACGGACTCCACAACATATTTGAATCACACTACAGCGATACAATATTAACAGTGCAACCACACAAAACACAGGCACAACACCTGATGGGTAATAAGAATAAACGGACACTCCGTATTAAAGGTTCGTCATCCTCACACGTGAAGACTATACAGCATAAGTGAATCATCACATTACAGTCATACATTATTAACAATTCAACCACAGAAAATGCTACATATTAACAGTGAGTGCAATCCATTATCCATATTACTAACGCTAAACAAGGAAGAAATAATGGAGTTATGCTCACGCCTCCAAAACAATAGACTGTTTACGCACTGTTAACGCAACGGGCTATATTATGTCCAAAGAATATTGATGTTGATCACATAAATAACCAAGCCATTGCATTACTTCCTGGAGAAAGCCGCCTCTTTCTAAGTACTGACAAAGTTGATTCTGAAGACGAGATTGAACATCTTAATTTCCCCTTACAATATCTGAACACTATTAACCCAGCCGGATTACCACAACACAATCTTAACCTTAAAATCGGAACAATTGTCATGCTATTAAGAAACCTTAATACTAAACAAGGTTTATGCAACGGTACACGTTTAGTCATCAACACCATGACAGACAATGTTATTGAAGCAAAAATACTTACAGGATCACATACTAACAATACTGTCACCATCTGAAACTGCGGAGGCAAAGCAGGCACGGGTTCAAACCGAACGAGCTCAACTGACGGATATACGCCTACAACGCGCGTCTCAAACCGCAGAAGCAGGGCAAGCACGGGTTCAAAACAACGCAAGCTCCTACAACGCGCGTCTGACACTATGGCTGCCCAGCGGGCACGGGTTCAAAACGCCGGGGGTAGGCGAGCAAAGCGAGCAGAGGGCGGAGCCCCCTTGTGTATGTGTGTGTGTGTGTATATATATATATATATATATATATATATATATATATATATATATATATATATATAAAATATACAGTACTGTGCAAAAGTTTTAGGCAGGTGTGAAAAAATGCTGTAAACAAAGAATGCTTTCAGAAATATAAATAATGATTGTTTATTGTTATCAATTTACAAAATGCAAAGTGGGCGAACAAAAGAAAAATCTGAATCAAATCAATATTTGGTGTTACTACCTTTTGCCTTCAAACCAGCATCAATTCTTATAGGTACACTTGCACAAAGTCAGGGATTTTGTAGGATTATAGTCAGGTGTATGATCAACAAATTATACCAAACCGGTGCTAATGATCATCAATGTCACACGTAGGTTGAAACACAGTCATTAACTGAAACAGAAACAGCTGTGTAGGAGGCTTAAAACTGGGTGGGGAACAGCCAAACTCTGCTACCAAGGTGAGGTTGTGGAAGACAGTTTCATGTCATGGCAAGATTGAGCACAGCAACAAGACACAAGGTAGTTATACTGCATCAGAAAGGTCTCTCCCAAACAAAGATTTCAAAGCAGACTGGGGTTTCAAGATGTGCTGTTCAAGCTCTTTTGAAGAAGCACAAAGAAACGGGCAATGTTGAGGATCGTAGACGCAGTGGCCAGCCAAGGAAACTTAGTGCAGCAGATGAAAGACACATCAAGCTTATTACCCTTCGAAATCGGAAGATGTCCAGCAGTGCCATCAGCTCAGAACTGGCAGAAACCAGTGGGACCCAGGTACACCCATCTACTGTCTGGAGAAGTCTGGCCAGAAGTGGTCTTCATGGAAGAGTTGCAGCCAAAAAGCCATACCTCCGACGTGGAAACAAGGCCAAGCGACTCAAGTATGCCCAAAAACATAGGAACTGGGGTGCAGAAAAATGGCAGCAGGTGCCCTGGACTGATGAGTCAAAATTTGAAATATTTGGCTGTAGTAGAAGGCAGTTTGTTCGTCGAAGGGCTGGAGAGCGGTACAATGAGTGTCTGCAGGCAACAGTGAAGCATGGTGGAAGTTCCTTGAACATTTGGGGCTGCATTTCTGCAAATGGATTTGGAGATTTGGTCAGGATTAATGGTGTTCTCAATGCTGAGAAATACAGGCAGATACTTATCCATCATGCAATACCATCAGGGAGGCGTATGATTGGCCCCAAATTTATTCTGCAGCAGGACAACGACCCCAAACATACAGCCAAAGTCATTAAGAACTATCTTCAGCGTAAAGAAGAACAAGAAGTCCTGGAAGTGATGGTATGGCCCCCAGAGAGCCCTGATCTCAACATCATCGAGTGTGTCTAGGATTACATGAAGAGACAGAAGGATGTGAGGAAGCCTACATCCACAGAAGATCTGTGGTTAGTTCTCCAAGATGTTTGGAACAATCTACCAGCCGAGTTCTTTCAAAAACTGTGTGCAAGTGTACCTAGAAGAATTGATGCTGTTTTGAAGGCAAAGGGTGGTCACACCAAATATTGATGTGATTTAGATTTCTCTTTTGTTCATTCACTGCATTTTGTTGATTGATGAAAATAAATGATTAACACTTCCATTTTTGAAAGCGTTCTTTGTTTACAGCATTTTTTCACACCTGCCTAAAACTTTTGCACAGTACTGTATATATATATAATATATATATATAATATCTCAAAATGTCCTTTCTTAGCAGATATTTAGTGCCCTAGATGTCACATCCTGCCATATTTCAGCTTTTAAGATGAACGTGAGAAAGTATTTTTGTTAGTAAGTGAGTTAGCTGGTCGACTATGTATTATATATAGGTGCTTTCCTGTAAGAAACAGCTGTGTCTTCAGTCTGATACTTCCAACAACATCCACACCCTTTTCCTTTCAGTATAGTTAAACACCAACAAAACAGTTTTCTTCTCTAAAACATTTAGACATTAGAGTATAATGTTCATGAAAAAGTTTGTCTCAAATATTTATACTTTAAGCTGCAGTGGTATAAATTGTTCAGTTCAGCTTGAGCTTTAATAAAATTAGCAATAAATATAGCCTTTTGTTTCAGTTTTTGCCTTGAAAGAATGCATCATTAATAAAGTAACATACATGGAATCTGTAAATAAACTGTACAGTTCTTGTAATCCCACACTGAAATTCAAGTACTCAGCAATTTCCTCTAAATCACGTTATTGACCAGTGCTCACATTTTCCAATATTGGAGAATTTCTTTAGTATCTAGGATTGATATTTATTGATACACAGTGTTAAGTTTTTTTTAGGACTGATGTGTTTGTGTTGTATTTGCACTGAAAGTAATACAATACCTTCAACCAGGAACATCCCAGTAGTTGCCTCCTGTCAGCTTTTCTGTATCACTTCCTGTTTTTCACAATGAGTATTATTATTTCTTTAGCTAGAATCTGCTGCAATTTTTGATAAAATGGACCCTAAGTGAAAAAATGATTTATTATAGAAATGTGCTTCAATAAAGTTAAGAAATAATTGCCTACATTGATTTGGCTATTCCAGCTTCTGATCTAGAATTGTTAGCATTGATTTGGTATATTGGTTTGCAGTGCTTTAGCTTGTAGACATCAATAGACCGAAATATCTACTGATATAAAGAAGAGTTCATAATTAATTCAATTAAGGCAAGTTTTCCATATTTAAACTAAACTAATTAACAAAATAACCTCAAACCACATCCGTACTACCACAATGCAACATCACTGGTATAAGATTCTACCTTTGGAAATTAGTGTTAATAATAAATGTAATGGGGCAGCACGGTGGCACAGTGGTAGCGCTACTGCCTCACAGTAAGGAGACCTGGGTTCACTTCCCGGGTTCTCCCTGCATGGAGTTTGCATGTTCTCCCCATGTCTGCGTGGTTTCCTCCGTGTGCTCCGGTTTCCTCCCACGGTCCGAAGACATACAGGTTAGGTGCATTGGCGATCCTAAATTGTCCCTAGTGTGTGTGTGTTTGTGTGTCTGCCCTGCGGTGGGCTGGCACCCTGCCCGGGATTTGTTCCCGCCTTGCACCCTGTGCTGGCTGGGATTGGTTCCAGCGGACCCCCGTGAACATGTGTTAGGATATAGAGGGTTGGACAATGACTGACTGACTAATGAATAAATGCAGTGATATATTAAGTAAATTGTTGTACTGCCATTTGCTGTTGTTTACATCACTGTATGTTGCACTTTGTAGTAAACTTTATTTTGCAGTTTTTGTAATTTTTGCTTTGTGCCCTTCCTCACCTGTCGTCTCTGAGGGAGGTGCGAAAGCTTTAGATTCATCAAAAATTTTAATCTACAGTTTTCAACACATCTCGACGTTTTAGGGTCCCCTGATACCGAAAACATCCATATCTCTATGATATGGTTGTATGTGTGTGTGTGTCTGTGTCTCAGTTTCTTGAGGACAGTCTAGAGCTAAAACGGCTGTACGGGAAAAATACCAAACTCGAAACTTAAGCCTGTTATGAGATGATGATATGCTAATTAGATTTTGAGCCAAATCATGCAAGAGAAAGAGGCACACTAGAGGATCCCTCAAATACTATAATTCTGTAATTAATTATTATTCTTCTCGTCAACTGCTATTGTAATGACCTATTTTATGATCAGAAAGATCAGCATCAGAGCAGTAAATAATTACTGAAATGTTATAGAATAGTTTGGGTAAGTTGGTTCCTAGGGCACAAAACCTACTGACGCTTCTCTCAGAATTTTTGACAATTATACAGGCCAGTTGTGTTTGCTGCTTCCTCAGTATTTGTTATCCTACAAGTAGTAGTGTTGTTATGACATAATTCCTGTGTGAATGGAAGTTCTAATTTTTGAATTTGTTTTTCATTTTGTCACTTTTCTCCCAAATCTGAATTAGTATATTAGTTCCATTCATTCATTCATCCATCCATTATTCTTTGTACTGAATTCAGTTTATCTGTTACAGGGTCATAGGGAGCTGAAGTCTACTGAAACAATAACAAGCTAAAGTCAGAAATGACTCCTGAGCCATTCATCATAGGTCTCAAATCCATTTATACATGAACATTTTAGAGATGCTGATCAACCAGACAATGTCTTATGACTGTGGATGCACATTGGAGTCACTCATTGAAGCCCATACAATTGTTGCCTGATTATTTATTTTTGTTAACAGTTGTTGATCAAAAATGAACAGAGACTTTATCAATCATGAAACAGGCATCTTGGGATACTATTTTAAATGTGTTTTAATAGACTATCCTTCATTCTTAGATTTTTCCAAGACATACTGCACCTTCAGTTCAAACGGTGGTGTCTGTCCTGGCAACAATGTATGCAAAGCAGAAATCAGTTCTTGATGGACATCAGTTCATTGCCAGTGACACTTATTCATCCAGTGTCAATGTAGAGTCACCTATTAACCTAACACTTATCTATGGGATCTAAAAGTTACACTGTCACTTTTTTATTTACAAAGCTGGTGTGCACTCTTACAAACACACATTTATACCTAATGTAATGACTCAGGCCCCCATCTTCAATCCTTCTCTTCTTATCTTGTATGAGAAGTCCTCTCAGTCCCAAGGCACACTTGGGAAATGCATACAAGGAAGGGAGAACTTAAGCATTCCATGTGTTCATTGGCATACAGGCATACAATTGTGGCATGCTGAAAAAATTCCTAAGACACTTTAATGAATTGGTAGATTATTCAGTTTATAACATCTCTATTACACTATTGAAAATATTGTAAATGAGACTGAGATTTCACTCTACCACTCCTTTTCCCAGAGCAGTGAAAGTTTAATAAGGTCACTCCGAAAGCTGTAGCATTTATATAGTGAGCAGGTTTAGTAGCATCTTTTGTACATATGGATATCTGAAGAAATTATTTGTTTTATACAATCTCTGAATTGTTATAAAATGTTGTTTTACTTATTCTAGAAGTACCCAGTTCATTTTAATGCCTTCATGGGGGTACCTGTCAATTAATACTACTTACAGAATATGGGGCTCAGGTGAAGGATGCATTCCAGTCCCAGAAGAAATGAGATAAGGGTTTGGAAATCTAGTTTCAGAACACAGTGAAATAATTGTAATGGAAGATGAAGTGGAAAATATTATTGTAATATTTTTTGCTTTTGCAAAGTAGTTACTGTGTGGTTTTGAAAAGAATTGAACTGTTTTACAGGAAATAAATCTATGGGTTTACTGAGATACTTATGGCACAGAGTTGCAAGTCATCATAATCTTCCATCCATCCATCCATGTGCTGAATCTTTTTATTACATTACAACGCCATGTTGACTCAAAGTCACTTCCAGCATCTTTGGGAAAAACTCAGTGCCACATGTTGCTCAGTCTAATATTCCAGTCTTCCAGATTTGGGAGGAAATGATGGGCCTGAGAGAAGATAAACTTATACATGCTGAATTTGATGTGCAAACTCGCCATAGACACAGACACAGCCAGGATTCAATTCAGTTCTGAAAAACTATAAGGCAACATAAATGACTGTTCCACCATGCTTCTCTTCATTATGAAAAATATATATCACATATATTATAGTGTGTGTAAACACCACATTATTTAATTTAATATTTACATACTGTTACACTTACTGAGGAGCCATCAATCATTTCATTTCATTCACCTTCAACATAAAGGTAAATTGGTCCAACATTTGTTCTCCGAGAAGCTTAAATTCATTGGTATCATAGACTCTACAAAGAGTAAAATGTAATGTGTGAGGCCCACGTTTTTTACCATAGTGACTGCACGTTGACTGTGGGAGAATCTAGTAGTTCTAACCGTCTGTTTCCATAAATGCTTAAGACTGAGAACTGGTGAATGGAAAGGCCATATAATTAACATTGACTGCACATTTGCATGTTCTTATTTACTGCAGAAAAAGCTTATTTGCAGAAGGGAATACTGCAAAGGAATGCACATCTTTGGCAACTGTGATATTCATAGGTTGCCTTTCTGGTTTCATTGTGCCCCAGTGCATACTATGTGTCTTCACAGAACACTGCCTTAATCAGACAACATTGTTGACACCCAGCTAAGTGAGTTTTTACATTATTATTATAATCCCATAAGTGAGAACCATCAGCAACCTGGATTTATGGTATTGAATATTATTTTATCAGTTCTTCAGTGTCCAGTTGTGTTCTTTAGGTTGCTTCAGCTGCACCGTCTTGTTTTTGCTGATAGGAGAGGAATTCTGTTGGGTTGTTTGGTGTCACTTCCTGTCAGTGACAAGTTGTGGTTTCAGATAACCGTCTTGCTTTGCCCCTAAATAACCTCTTAAATATCTGTGCCACTACTTATTTATTATTTGTCCAGTTGAACACAGTGTCCTGGCCAATTCATCCATACTTGTTAAATGTACATACTGTGACAGACGGCTGGGACCATTGTCTGGCCAGGATGCCCCTGTGATGGAAGGACCGGGAGAAAGGACAGGTGCGTGGCAATACCTCCCTCAGAACACAAGAGGGCGACCCCCCTGGATTGCATTGTGGCCACGGGCTTGGAGCACGGAAGCTTAACCCTGCTGGGGCCCATGGCCACTGCCTGGGGGCACATGGACAGTCCCGAAGCCCTGGACTGCAGCACTTCCGCCATACCCGGAAGTGCTGCCAGAAAAACATGTGGGTGCACCTGGAGTACTTCTGGGTTCCCATACAGCACTTCCGTCACACCCAGCAGTGCTGCCAGAAGAGAATCTGAATGCACTTGGAGCACTTCCGGGTGCACTATAAAGGAGGCCGTCTCACTCCGTTCGGAGAGCCAGAGTCAGAAGGAGAGAGACAAAGCTTACTTGCCTGGAGGAGTGGAGGAGAAGAGAGATAGAAGAAGAGAATTGTGTGTTGTGCTTTACTGTGCTTGGGGACTCTGTTTGGCTTGTGGGAAACGGGGAAAGGTGTTTCCCACAAGGAAAAGAAAAATAAAAAGTCCTGTGTGCTTTGAGTTGTTCCTCCTTTGTCTGTCTGTGTCAGTTTGGGGCAGCTGGAGCGCCCTCTAGAGGCCACAACACACACACACGCACATGCACGCACACGCACACGCACACAATGCAAAGTTGACTCACTGACTGAATCACTCTATCACTCATCCACAAAAACACTCTTTCCAGTGTAGCTAAAAAGTTGAAATTCAGCAGGATAATGCATTTGGCATAGCATGCATCTGCTAAGAAAGGTCATTTCAATATTTAAGCGTAACCCCCCCAACAGAAAAACTAAATACCCCAAAACCTGCATTGTCTGCATTTTTCTATAACAAACCGTAGTGTAAGGCCTGTATTCTTAATGTTTTCTACAGTAGTCAAATACAAAAATCTTCACTAAGATGTGGCTTCTATAGAAGCTTTCATTATTTAATAAACAATAGGTTAATATAGAGTGTTTGGGGATTTTTTTGTATTTAAGGAATGACAAAGTAAATGCAACATCACAGTATTTTGGGGCATTTTTAAATGCTGCATTTATTAATAATTTTGTTATTTTACTTTTCATCTATTAATAATGTGTAACTCAATGAAAGAAATCACCAACACTTTCTGAAACATACTGTATGTGTTAACATTGTCCATTATATCAGTAGCCATCTGTTACATGTTTTACACTTATGTAATCAGAATGATCAGGCAAATCAAAGAAGTTTTATTTTCTTTCTAATTTAGACAAGAGTTTGTGTCTTCTCTCCCTCAGCATCGTCTATATTACTGTTCGTCATTAAAAAACTTTTTCCAAGTTTAAATAGTGCATTTTGTAATGAATGAAACAACTTCTTTTCCTTGTAAATGCTTTAAGCAACACATTAATTATTTCTTGGCTTGACTTTGATTTCTTTATATGATCTTTGTAATTGAAATTGTGAAGTATTTAAATCTCATGTGTTATACACATTTAGCTGAACATGTCTTTTTTTCCTATTTTCCTTATACTATTACGTCTGTTGCTACCTCAAAGTCAATTTCTATTATTTGTTTTTCTTTTTGATAGTTCTAAAGCTTTCTTATTTTCATATTTTTCTATTTCAGGCTCTGCTTTAGGCATTTTACGTTTTCTTTCAATCTCCCTTTGTAATGCCACCTGGCTCTTGCTTGATTAATAAAGTCCAGACTCAAGCAATTGGTTTACTGAATGCAATGCACGTTTATTACTCATTCCAACAACTCCATCAGTTCAACCCCCATAGCTACATCAGTCCCCGTATATCCTGTCCAAAAGCATCATGGGAACTGTAGTGCTTATCAACTAACTATAAATGATTTTTATATATATAATATAATATAATACACACAACTCACTACACCCTTGAAATGTAGAAACATAAAAGAATCTTAGAAACACTTTTTATTTTAATGGTGTACTTGACGCTTTAGTCAGTATGTATGATTTGCTTTGTTTTGTCTGTGCAGTTATGTCTGTGTGTTAATCATATTTTTATCTCAAGACAGAAGGTGTCTGAAAGTTTTAAAGGTTATTACAGGAAAGTTTCAAAGCTATAATGCTTATGTCAAAGAACTCCTTGTTGTACCCAAGGATTTAGAGTCAATCAAAGTTATTTTCAGGTTGAGGGTCTGGCTCATGATCTTACAAGTCCAAAGCTCCAATGATTAGTGCAATGTGCCAGCTTAGATGAAAATAGACATGAAAAGGAGTGGTTTTTTCAAAGTGCTTATATGATGTGGACACATTGCTGGTAATGGTGCCCCAGTCAGATACCCAAAGACATGTTGCAGCAGGGGCACCACTTACTGCTTGTCAATGGAGGCTCTAGGGGAAGCAGAAACAATCAAAAAGTCTGTTTCCACATCACTGAAACTACAAATTTTGTTTTAGCTAAGTATTTTATTAGTTAGTTTATGTAAGTATACTTTAATGGTATTTGGATTTTTTTCTTTAAATATATTAAATTAATGTGTTTTGTTTTCCACTGGCTGTTATTTGCCTTCCCAATTAGTTCTCAAATGTTCAGTACACCATAGAAGATTTTTTCTTCTCCATATTTTTTCTCCATGTTTCAGGTCGTACATTCCATTGTTTACAGTCTCTTAATTATGATTACATTTTTTACATATACTTTATTTCCTCTTCTATTATTGCATCTCTGTATTATTTCCTAATTTATGTTACCTCCACTGTTCATTTTCTAGCCTAAATTCAATCCTTTTTAAAAACATTTTGCAGTCCCTTTCAGATTGTATTTGTTCTTTTAATTTCCTAATCTTGTTCAGATTGATTACTTCCTCCAAATACATTGATTAACTTTGCAGACCTGATCTGATAAATGAATATCTGTTGAATTTAAGAAAGAAAAAGCTTTGCTCTGTGATATTTTATATTGTTGGTTATTTGTTGTTTAAGTTTAATTGCTGTATTGATTGTAATCTATGTTTGTAAATTAGTTATTACATCTGTTCACTTGTGGCAGTCATCTTTAGTTACCTGTCCTATTACACTAGCTGAACAAACAGGCCCTAGTCAAATGTTTCTTGATTATGTTTACCTCTTTTGTAAGTTGCTTTGGACAAAAGTGTCTGCCAAGCAAATAGATGTAAATATAAATGATCTCCTGCACCATCATGCTGAGCACTGGTGTCCCCCAGGGCTTTGTACTCAGCCCACTTCTGTTCACTCTGCTGACTCATGATTGTATGGCTGCATCTTGCAATGTGTTTATTATTTGTTTGTGCTTGTCATACAGTACAAGTTTTTTTTTTAAGAAATAAGTAAAGCATTATTAAAATGATAACCCATGTTTACAATTACATCTTAAGAATTACAGATGTCTATCTGTGTACACCTGAAGAAAAAAACACCCATAAAAATATAGTAATTGTCTATTTTATATAATTTATATACTTTTTTGATTTGGTTAGGGAAATGGTGGAATCTACTTTTTTTTTTTTTTTAATTAAGCTTTGTTTTAGATAGGTATATTACAGAAGAAATTAAACAATTATGAGAAGCATTATATTTTCTTGGGCGGCACGGTGGCGCAGTGGGTAGCGCTGCTGCCTCGCAGTTGGGAGATCTGGGGACCTGGGTTCGATTCCCGGGTCCTCCCTGCGTGGAGTTTGCATGTTCTCCCCGTGTCTGCGTGGGTTTCCTCCGGGCGCTCCGGTTTCCTCCCACAGTCCAAAGACATGCAGGTTAGGTGGATTGCCGTTTCTAAATTGGCCCTAGTGAGTGCTTGGTGTGTGGGTGTGTTTGTGTGTGTCCTGCGGTGGGTTGGCACCCTGCCCAGGATTGTTTCCTGCCTTGTGCCCTGTGTTGGCTGGGATTGGCTCCAGCAGACCCCCGTGACCCTGTGTTCGGATTCAGCGGGTTGGAAAATGGATGGATGGATTATATTTTCTTTTATGAAGTGTGTATTTCTAAGACTTTAAATGTATTTTGGATAAATATTGGATAAATGATTTTTATATATTTTGTTAATTAATGTATTTCTTGTAAGGAAATTTTATTTATTTTACTAATTTTATGGTCACTGAACAATAATAATTTTGTTGTTAATAATAATGAACAGTTAACACCAAATTAAATCTATAGTTTAATTACAAAAATGCCAAAGTTAACACTTTAATATAGGACATAAGACTTCTATGTGTTTGGTTATGTAGGAGATTAGTGTAAAAAGTTTTTTAAAGGGACAAAGAGAAAAATCCAGTACCATGAAATCGGTGATTGGTATCAGTCTTAAAAAAACCTGATTGGAGAATCCCTAGTTTCTGCTTAGTTTCTCTGTCAAACAAATCAAAACTGAAATCCCAAGATGCAGTATTTTTAGGTTCCATGCCACTTTCTGTTAGTAATATGATGTTACTTATCATCTTGATATATTGTGTCTGGTAATTCCTACTTTGTTAATTAATATATTTTTAATGATAAGTTTTTTAAAAAAAAAATTCTTTCATGTTGTAATAAAAATATAATACCTCATCTGCATTCAGGTGTTAGTTTTCAAGGTTCAGATTAACACTTTTTAATGCATTAACAGATCCATTAGACTATTTTATTCTTAAATAATGTTCTCGTTTAGGTTTTATTTGCCATTTGTAGCAATTTCTTTGGAATTTTTGTGTTTTTAAGCCTGTTATTATTTTATTGAGTAACAGGCTTAAAAACTAAAAATAGTAGCCTTCAAGGAAAATGGATGTTCAGAAAGGGGAATAAAATCTCTGTATTATACTTAAGTATTTAAGCATGAATTAAAATGAATGACATAATAACCTACAGAATCAACGTGGAAATGATAGGTTGAAATCAATGTCTTAATTTATTTTTTCATGTGTGTTGGGACTTCAAAAATATGGAATGTGTAAGTCTATTTCTGAATCTTGTTTGTGCTTAAAAAATCAGATGTGCCCCATTTCTAAGCTGGGTTTGCTTTGTTCAATGTACAGTGCTGAGGTAAATATTCCTAAGGACTCCAAATGCTGTTGACTGTCAATGTTTAAAGCATGCAGGTCATTTGACTTTTGTAGGAGGCAATTTAATATTTTCACAAGGTGAAAAAATTTTATAAATAAAGAAGGCATTAACACATTTTAAAGCTTTTGTAGGACTTTTTGTGTTAAACTTTAGAAATTGATTATAATTCAACTGTACACCATTTATGCTTAGTTATCCTCATTTTTAGTTTAGAGCTAGGTAGGCACTTATTTGCACCATCTATCTGTTTTCTGAACCTATGGTGTCCCACTCGGGAGTACAACTTTAAAAATGCGAATTACTCTGCAACGCGTGCATGTATCATCATGCAACAAGGTTCAAAATATTCCTTATTTAATGAAGAATTGATTCTGTGTCATAAAGAGGCAGGCACTATAGCGGGCGCCACTACAGGGCAACAGGACGGGGCAACGTGCCATACCTCTCATGCCAGTATGGAAGAGATCCGATCGTTTTTTGGAGACAGGGTGATCTCGAAAGGTTTGTGGCCACCTCGATCGCCCGATTTAACTCCCCCAGATTTTTTTCTATGGGGATATTTAAAGGGCAAGGTTTATGCAAGCAAACGCAGGACCATCGAACAACTGAAAGCAAACATCGAGCGTGAAATTGTTTCCATCGACAGTGACATGTTGCAGAGGACATTCTGAAATATGGAACGTCGCGTTTCCTTGTGCACGGACGTTGGGGGAGGACATTTTCAGCACCTTTTGTAATGTGGACTTGTTTTCCACTAAATACAGGTATGTTCAGTTCTTACAGCTCGCCTTTACGTTCACGCATTCGCGAGTAATTCGCATTTTTAAAGTTGTACTCCCGAGTGGGACACCCTGTACTTATTCAAAACCCCTGTCAAAGAACATATTCCTATACGGACCCTGACATACAGGCAAACAGTGCTGTAAGTTAACTTAAGAAATGTTTTTGAAATATAACCTGGTGGAAAACCAGTGCTAACATGTAGAGAATCTTCAATTTTCACATAGACAGTGGACAGGCTGGAATTCAAATCATTGTTCTGGGGCTGTGATGCAGCAATTATTATTTCTGCACTTCCAAGGCCAGACACTACCAATTTTATATGATACTTTCTATCAGTGAGTTTGACAGTTACTTCTTACTGGTCTCATTGACAGAAAGAAATTAAAGATTGTATCAGAAGCTGAGGTTCATTTCACTAATCATTACTGAAGTCATCTTTAAAGTTTTGTTTAATCTATTCCTCCCTGTCTACCTCTTTTTCACATATGTATCTGCAGTAGTATAGAACTTTGACCTATAAGGAAAGAAACATTAGGAAATGGCTTCTTTACCTGTAGGGAAGCTCGGCAGGAAAATATTTTGTCATATGATATTGAGGATGTTTATTTGTAGGTTGTTTTGTAATAAATATGAATAATATATTCACCTTACTTTGTTTATACTCAGCACTTTAAACTGTGCATATTTTAAATCTGCAGTCAGTGCACCATCATTGGTGCGGATGTAGTTTACTTGTGCATTAAATCAGAAAGTGTGTTAACAGTGATAAGAACCGTACATGTCAAAACACTGTTAAGAGTCCCTTAGGAGTGAATGTATTGTAACTAAATGAAGCTGTCTAAGAAAAAAAGTGCTATGGGAGGTCACTGTAACACCTAAGATTACTTTAAAATAATGAGAGGTCTCTAAATGAACTTGTGGCAGATGTTCACTATCTAAGAATTTTAGAAAGAAATTACTGTACTAAAAAAAAGTTTGATAGGGTGATAAAATGGGAGCAAATTTTTAAGAAAAGCCATATACTACGATAAGCTGCACTGCTGCAAATAAACACTCAAGTGTTGTTGCATAAATGAGATGGAAGGTTTCCTGAAGTGATGAGAATGTTTTGGTTTCAGTGCAAAGTGATATACAGTTGTGTGAAAAACTAAGTACATCCCATGGAAATTGGTTTTCAACATGTTTGAACAGGCAAACATTAGATCTTCACGCAAATGCTTCTTACAGATAATGGTAATATGCTTGAACAAATGATACATAGTACTGATATTCACATAATCTAAATTAAAAATGCAGATTTGTCACATGGAAAAATTAAGTGTATCTCTACATTTATCACCATGTCAGATCCATAAAATTAGGACACAGTGTTCCAGATTAGATGTCAATGATTGGAAACTCCTTAGGAAGTATGTAGGTGGAATCTGTCTTATTTAAGCCATAGATATCTAAGCCAAGGGTGGGCAAACTTTTTGGCTCAGGGGCCACATTGACTTTTAAAATTTGACAAACGTGCCGGGCTAGCACTAGATGCATACATATCAAACATAAACATAAAAAAGGCATTACAGTGTTAATATTTACATTCACTTTTAGTAGGAACAGTGTTGTTGATCACCCTTTTTTGCCAGTGCATCGAAGTCTGGTGTGAGTTTTGTTATGGCAATTCTCAGAACAGATCTGAGGTGTTCATTGCTCAACTGATCAGCATCAATTTCTTGAAGATGCTGAAGTCCCCTTGCTCGATTAAAGTTAATGAGTTTTACAACTGGCTTCACTACGTAGTCAAGCTGCAATACGGATTTACACAGTGCTTCCTGGTGGATTAGGTAGGCAGTGTAAGAAAATTACCTCCTGCTCAGGGTTGTCCTCCTTCACCCTCTTCTGGATTCTTTTGATCAACCCAATGTTTTTTCCAGTCAGATTAAGCGATTCATCTGTGGTAACGTTGGCGCGCGTACTCCAAGGTAGCTTGTGCCTATTTATGACCCCCGACACGCTGTCATACAAGTCCTCTCCCCGCGTTTTCCCCTTTAGGGAATCCATGGACAAAAACTCCTCTGTTATCTCAAAATTGTCATTAATCCCTTTGATAAAAATTAAAAGCTGAGCAGTGTCCTTTATATCATTACTTTCATCCAGTGCCAAGGAATATAATGTAAATGACTCCGCTTTTTTGTTTAACTTGCTAGCTAAGTCTTCGTCAATTAACTCAACACGGCGTGTCACTGTCCTGTGTGATAAGCTAATTTTTTCAAATTTGTTCTTGCTCTCAGGACACAAGATACCTGCTGTCTCTACCATGCACTCTTTGAGAAACTCCCCTTCAGAGAAAGGCTTGCTGGTCTTTGCTAATTTGAATGCCAGCACATAACTTGCCTTCGTGCTTGATTCTTGGATGGCAGTTTGTCGGATAAAGGTGTTTTGCTGAGCCTGCAAACTAGCTGCCAACCTCTGAGCGGTAGCCGTCCGTTCTTGCGTTGACTGGTTGTTAGCGTAATTAGCATGCTAGGTGGAAAGTGACGGCTGATGTTGTATTCCTTTAAAACCACAACGGTTTCTTGGCAAATAAGACATACAGCCTTGACTGGACTTCAGTGAAAAAGTATTTAGTTGTCCATTCCTTATTAAACACTTGGCACTCACTGTCGACTTTTCTTTTCTTTGGCCCACTCATTGTTGCAGATGGGTTCAGAGCACTGCTCTGAGCAGTCAGAGCCGGCCCTAGACAATTTCGGGCCTGAAGCAAACTGATACCGAGGGCCCTGTAAGGGGCCTGACCCCTGCAGCTAGGGGGTCCAGGGCAGAGCTCCGGCTGCCAAGCGATTTCCTGCATTCTGAGCTGAGAAATGCGTTTTCCCAGCATCTACAACCATCACTTTTTGACGATTTCCGTTTGACACTGACAACCGTAACCATAACACACTGACAGGAGCCAAATTTGCAGGCTGTCCGCGCAGACTCTCGTACAAGGCCCTGAGTGAAGGGTATGAGTGATGGAGGTCGGAGTGGGCCTGCATAAATGTCTTTAGTGACGATACATTAACAGATAAAGCTACATTTTAGCCAGCTTTTGCTGTTTCCACCAGGCATCACGTGGAGGTAAATAGCTAGGCCAAGCACTTTTTTTTTTTTTGCTTTTTATATTTTTTATATATTTTTTTTATTTTATGACGATAAGATCCACATTATTTTGTTTTTACATTTTTATTCGGTTTTAAAGCTTGTTTGCATACTTTCGAGATATTAAGATTTCCGTATAAAATAACTTGCCAGCAGATATTGAAATCTGTTTCACACAAAAGACACTTTTCGAACCTTGGCACTGGCAAACTCACGAATAAGTTCAGAATAATCAAGAGATTCGACTATCTCTTGCTCAATTGAAATCAATGCCAGACTATTCAGACGTTCGTGGTAATGAAGATTGGAGTGCCGAGTGAAGATGTCCACGTGGAGTAATTAAGTGATGGAATATGTTGCCGTGAATTATATATATAAAAAAATTAGTAATAGAGGTTGGAGTGAAGGAGTCTGTTGCTCCATTGGGCCCTCCACAGCAGTGTTGCATCACAGGAAAAAAAAAACCTTGGGCGCAGTGGGCCCCCTCCAGCTGTGGGCCCGAAGCGGCCGCTTCGTTCGCTTCGCCCTAAGGCCGGCTCTGAGAGCAGTAGCAGAGTAATAACAGAGAGTAACCTGGGCTCCGCAAAATCAAGTCAATGTATCAGTGCGCCTAATGCGCCACCTGGTGGAACGCCAGGCATTACAGGACAAGGTTAAATGAATGCAGTCATAATTATGATATGATTTGATTTGGGCAATTTTGTACCAATCTTCGGCAGGCCGGATTAAAAAGACCAACGGGCCGGATGTGGCCTGCAGGCCGTAGTTTGCCCACCCCTGATCTAGGCTCTAATGTTAACTTTTCTGTTGACGTGTGCGGTGTCATCATTCCAAGATCAAAAGAGCTCTCGAAGGCCCTCAGGAATGAAGGCTGTGGATGCCTATGAGTTTGGCAAGGGACTTAAAAAGATCACCACATTATTTGAATTTCATCATTCCACTGTGAGTAAAATCATCTACAAGTGCTGTAGATTTCGAACAACTACAAATTTGTCAAATACTGGTCAGCTGACTATGTCATATTAAAAGTAGTTTCCCAGAACCCTCCTGCAAAAATTGGTGTCAAATTGCATTCTTCTACAATCAGAAAGATACTGAGCAAATGTAATGCATGGGAAGTGTACCAGGAAAAGGACATTGCTGTCCAAAAAGAACATTAGAGCAACACTGCAGTTTGCTGTTGAACATACAGGCAAAGACTGTGTCTTTTGGAACAACGTGCTCTGGACAGAATCAAAGATACAGTTCTTTGACCACAGTAAAACAGATATATTTGGTGCACACTGAAGACAACATTTTAGGAGAAGAACCTTATACTATACCAACGGTAGAGCATGGTGGTTGAAATGTTATGGTTTGGGGTTGCTTTGCTGCCTAATGGCCTGAATGGCTTGCAGTCATCGAGTCAAAGTGTACTTGAGGCGAATGTGGGCTATCTGTCCAAAAGCTGAAGCTGAACTGGAAATTGACCTTTTAACATGATAATGATTAGAAGCACACTAGCAAATCTTCCACAGAAGAAAGAAGAAATGAAGGGTTATAGACTGCCTAGTTAAAGCCCTGATTTGAATCCCATTGAAATGTTGAAACAGTTAATACATGCAAGAAAACCCACAAACATCTTGTAAGTGAAGGAATTTTGCATGGAAGGTAGGTAATAATTTCAAAGAGTCAGTGTCAGAGACTGGTGGGCAGTTATGCAAAACAAAAAAAGTCATTCCTGCTAAAGGAGCAAAACCAACTTTTGAGGTCAAGCGGTACCTACTATTTGCCCATTAGACCATTACATCTTTTAATATTTTTGTTGAATAAATGATTGAAAAGGCAAATTTTCCTTGTGTGCTTGTTCAAGTATATCAGCTTTATCTGTAAGCACTCTCGAAGATAATGATTTTCTACTATTTGCCTGTTCAAAAATGTTAAAAAAATCAAGTTTCCATGGAGTGTATTTGCTTATTCTCTACTATATATAAAGCATAAAAGCTAATGTTGTGTAGCATTTTTCTAGCATCATCTTCACAATAGAACATGTGGTATCTGGTATTGTCTGTTGTGATAGATGGACGTCTAAGATGGTACTCAGCTAGCAGGGGTGTTTATTTTGCCCTTTTTAATCTGTTCAATATTTCCTGTATTTCATTTACCCTAGAGAATCGCTTACAAGTATATTGCTACTCTTCAATTCCACCCGGGCGGGGGGGGTAAACGTTAACATTATTCAAAGTTATTGTCTGTTTTTACCTACATTTTTATTACTCTTTAATATTTTTTTTTTTATCAGTATGCTGCTGCTGGAGTATGTGAATTTCCCCTTGGGAATAATAAAGTATCTATCTTATAGATAAAATAGATAGATAAGATAAGATAGATAAGATAGATAAAATAGATAGATAAGATCTTATCTATCTATCTTATCTATCTATCTATGAGAAAGAAGGACCTCAAAGAACAGGAAAAAGCGGCTAAAGATTCACCAAAGTCTGAGGTAGTCTCAACTTTAAGTTCATGGTATGGCCTACCACAGACAGAGTTTGAAGAGACAGGTAAAGGAATGGATCAGCCAGGGCCTCACTATGCAGCACCCACTCTGGCTGACAGGCATCATGGGAGTGAGAGTGAGGTGGGCCATGAAAGTTTGCCTCTTTCAAGCAGCATATTTGAACCACGCAGGGCCTTGTCATCCTCGCTATCTACCGCTAACAGTACCCGTACGGTTCAACAGCATCAACTCTTTCTGGATAAGCAACTCAACCTTATCAGCATGGAGAAGACGTGTTGTCTGAACTGAAAGTGTTCATTACCTCATTCAGGGTGGATATATATATATACTTATTGCCCCCCGACTTGGAGCCTGTACATTGGGGTTTACCCCGGTGGACGAGAGGGTAGCCTTCCTTCACCTTCGGGTGGGGGGACGGGTCCTAACTGTTGTTTGTGCGTATGCACCGAACAGCAGTTCAGAGTACCCACCCTTTTTGGAGTCCCTGGAGGGGGTGCTAGAGGGCATACCTTCTGGGGACTCCCTCGTTCTGCTGGGAGACTTCAATGCTCACGTGGGCAATGACAGTGAGACCTGGAAGGGCGTGATTGGGAGGAATGGCCCCCCCCGATCTGAACCCGAGCGGTGTTTTGTTATTGGACTTCTGTGCTCGTCACGGATTGTCCATAACAAACACCATGTTCAAGCATAGGGGTGTTCATATGTGCACTTGGCACCAGGACACCCTAGGCCTCAGTTCGATGATCGACTTTGTGGTCGTGTCGTCGGACTTGCGGCCACATGTCTTGGACACTCGGGTGAAGAGAGGGGCGGAGCTGTCAACTGATCACCACCTGGTGGTAAGTTGGCTTCGATGGTGGGGGAGGATGCCGGTCAGGCCTGGTAGGCCCAAACGTGTTGTGAGGGTCTGCTGGGAACGTCTGGCAGAGCCCCCTGTCAGAAGTAGCTTCAACTCCCACCTCGGGCAGAACTTCGACCACATCCCGAGGGAGGTGGGGGACATTGAGTCCGAATGGGCCATGTTCCGTGCCTCTATTGTTGAGGCAGCTGACCGGAGCTGTGGCCGTAAGGTGGTCGGTGCCTGTCGTGGCGGCAATCCCCGAACTCGTTGGTGGACACCGGCGGTGAAGGATGCCGTCAAGCTGCAGAAGGAGTCCTACAGGACCCTTTTGTCCTGTGGGACTCTGGAGGCAGCTGATAGGTACCGGCAGGCCAAGCGGAATGCGGCTTTGGTGGTTGCTGAGGCAAAAACTCGGGCGTGGGAGGAGTTTGGGGTGGCCATGGAGAACGACTTTTGGACGGCTTCGAGGAGATTCTGGTCCACCATCCGGCGTCTCAGGAAGGGGAAGCAGTGCAGTGTCAACACTGTATATGGTGGGGATGGTGCGCTGCTGACCTCGACTCGGGACGTTGTGGGTCGGTGGGGGGAGTACTTCGAAGACCTCCTCAATCCCATTAACATGCCTTCCAATGAGGAAGCAGAGCCTGGGGACTCAGAGGTGGGCTCCCCCATCTCTGGGACTGAGGTCACCGAGGTGGTCAAAAAACTCCTTGGTGGCAGGGCCCCGGGGGTGGATGAGATACGCCCGGAGTTCCTCAAGGCTCTGGATGTTGTAGGACTGTCTTGGTTGACACGCCTCTGCAACATCGCATGGACATCAGGGACAGTGCCTCTGGATTGGCAGACCGGGGTGGTAGTCCCCCTCTTTAAGAAGGGGGATCGGAGGGTGTGTTCCAACTTCAGAGGGATCACACTCCTCAGCCTCCCTGGAAAAGTCTATTCAGGGGTCCTGGAGAGGAGGGTCCGTCGGATAGTCGAGCCTCGGATTCAGGAGGAACAGTGTGGTTTTCGTCCTGGTCGCGGAACAGTGGACCAGCTCTATACCCTTAGCAGGGTCCTGGAGGGTGCATGGGAGTTTGCCCAACCAGTCTACATGTGTTTTGTGGACTTGGAAAAGGCATTCGACCGTGTCCCTCGGGGAATCCTGTGGGGGGTACTCCGAGAGTATGGGGTACCGGCCCCCCTGATAAGGGCTGTTCGGTCCCTGTACGATCGGTGCCAGAGCTTGGTCCGCATTGCCGGCAGTAAGTCGGACCCGTTTCCAGTGAGAGTTGGACTCCGCCAGGGCTGCCCTTTTTGACCGATTCTGTTCATAACTTTTATGGACAGAATTTCTAGGCGCAGCCAGGGCGTTGAGGGGGTCCGGTTTGGTGGGCTCAGGATTGGGTCACTGCTTTTTGCAGATGATGTTGTCCTGTTTGCTTCATCAGGCCGTGATCTTCAGCTCTCTCTGGATCGGTTTGCAGCCGAGTGTGAAGCGGCTGGGATGAGAATCAGCACCTCCAAATCCGAGACCATGGTCCTCAGCCGGAAAAGGGTGGAGTGCCCTCTCAGTTTTGGTAGCGAGATCCTGCCCCAAGTGGAGGAGTTCAAGTTAGGCTTGGGCGGTAATACGGTAATATGGTATCCCGCGGGATCTAAAAATAGCAACGGTATCAGTTTCAATACCATTATACCGTCATAAAAACAATGCACTTATATGGGAGACAAGGATTAAATATTAAATATAATTTATTTAATGCCTAAAAATGCGTATGCGTGGTTGTCATCATGTGACAGCGTGGAGGAGAAAGAGAGAGGTGGGGAAAGATGGCGAGTCGCGCACCAAGTGACCTGGTCTCGAAAAAGAACACAACTTCTGCAGTTTGGCAGTATTTCGGGTTTCGACCAAACGAGAAGGGAGAGGCGGCAAATACAGACGAGGCAATTTGCAAATTGTGCAACAAAAAGGTGACCGCGAGAGATGGAAATACCTCGAACCTAAGGTCGCATATACGAAACCACCATCCACTCACTGCTGCGAGGATGGACCCGAGTTCACTCAGTGCAACAGTTTCAACGCCTCCTGATGCAGTACCAACAACATCTAGGTCCACCGCCAGTATGCAGCCGACGATAATGGGGGCCTTCGGGAAAGCAACAAAGTACAAAAGGGACAGTGTCCGTTGGAAAACCTGTACTGATGCAGTGACAAAATACTTGGCGAAGTAAATGGTCTCTTTCCACACAGTGGAAAAAAAGTCCTTTACAGACATGGTAAGGTCCTAGATGCCCTGTACGAGCTGCCTGGACGGAAATATTTCTCACAAACAGCCGTCCCACATTTATATAGTAAAGTTAGAGACAATGTTCAAGTGCTGCTGTCAGTGGCAGACAGTTATTCCTTAACAACTGACATGTGGTCGTCAGTTAACATGACACCATATATGTCTCTGACTGTCCATACTATTACACCTGACTGGAAACTTGAATCCAAATGCCTCCAAACTACGTATTTTCCTGAGAGTCATACAGCGGACAATCTTGCTGCTGAGCTCAGAGCTGCACTTCAGGAATGGCAACTTGACGAGAAACAACTTTCAGCCATAACCACTGACAACGCTGCCAACATTCATGCCGCAATCAGGTCCCTGCATTGGCCGTGGCTATACTGCTCCGGTCACAATCTAAACTTGGCTGTCACAAATGGATTGCATGACCAGAGGCAAAAAACCGAGCGCGCCCTCGGACTATGCCGTAATATTGTCGGGGCCTTTTCACACAGCTGGCAACGTAAGCATGAACTCCACAAGAAGCAAGTGGACTTGGGACTCCCAAAACATAGTCTCATAACGGTAAGCATAAAACGTGCAGAGAGTTCCTCAGGGGCAGGGGCTCAAATATAAAAAAAGGGGCATATATATATATATATATATATATATATATATAATATGCTTTGCATCACATAAATAAATGATATTGAAAAGTAGGTTATATTAAAATAGAAAAACATTTTTTAAATTGTAATTTTTTTCCTGTATTTTTTATCAAATAAATGCAGGCTTGATGCGCATAAGGGACTTATTTAGCCTAAAATAAATGTGCATGCAAATTTGACCAAATGGAATAATATACATTAATGGACTTATTTATTTATGCATTAATTCGTTTATTTAGGCCTATTTATTCATTCATTCGTTTATTTAGGCCTATTCATTCATTTAATCATTTATTCATCATTCATTAATTAATTCATCCGTCCATCCGTCGGCAGGACTGCGCAACTCGCTGGGGCTCCAAACTGGCAATGGTGGAGCGCATCCTCGAGCAGGCCCAAGCGATCAGACACGTCCTGTCTGATGACAGAAGGAGCAGCCTGTCCCTGACCTGGCAGGACATGGACATCTTGAAAGCTGTTCACGAAGCACTGAAACCAGTCGGTGACTTCACTGATATTTTGTCAGGAGAAAATTATGTGACCAGTTCCTGTATCCTCCCCATACTACAGCTCTGCAGGGACAATGTGTTGGCTGCGTCAGAAAATGACCTCCAGCTAACAAAGTCAATCAAAACTGGAATTCTAACAAAGTTGGAGGCCAAGTATGAATCCAATTCAGTGCGCAAAATATTGCGAAAATGCACTTTCCTCGACCCTCGTTCCCGTGGAGGATATGAGACGGATGACAACGCATTGGCTGAGACCAAGGCTGAATTACAGGCTGAGATCGTGAGCTTAGAGGCAGCAGGTCCAGTGGCCATCAGAGTGGAAGAGGGAGAGGCGCAACCTGCACCCTCACGAAAAAAGATGACTCTGGGAAGTATGCTGCAAAAAAAATCTGATGCAATGGCAGGTCCCGTCGGCATCGGCACCGTAGAGCAGTGGTCCCCAATCTTTTTGACAGTAAGGACCACTTTATTAGATGCAAATTTTTCCACGGACCGGTCGGGGGGGGAGTGGGGAGTGGGGAGGGGTGCAGTTTTATACACAATTTACATAACATTTCTATTATTATTAAGTTATTAAGCAGTTTGCATACGTTTGCAACCTGAGATTTTTCTTCTTTTTTTACATATAACAAAGACATATGCTTTGCATTTGCCATTCCAACAGATTGCACATCACAAACATTAACACTGTTATCATTATTTTCGTGTTTGCCGTTTCTATAGGAGGGTGACAATGAGTTTAATTCCAATGGATATTTTTCAAATGTTGACAAGCAATAAGCAAAAGGTATCACTGAAAACCACAGAAAACAAAAACAGCAAAAGAAAAAAAACAGAACGAGGAAAGTTCGAAGAGAGAATTTTTTTTACAATGTTTCTGTTTGGGGATTGTTGTGCAAACGTGCACATCTGAGCTGCGACCACAGATCTAACTGCTCTGTGTATGATTCATTCAGGCATTTCAAGGTCACTTTGTTGTAATGAAAGCATCTGCTGAATGTACTTCGTAGTAACGCGATTTCTATAGACTCGTGTCATATGGGGAAACTGTCGGGACCGTAACAATACTTTGTTGTAATACTCTCTCTCTGCGCCGCTGCAAAGCCCTGCCCGCCAAGCGTTCTGAAAAGTCTGAGTGAGTCTCCGTTGCCGGCAGTTCTCTCGCGGCCCGGCTCTCAGACGGCTGCAGCCCGGTAGTGGGGGACCCCTGCCGTAGAGGACCGAGTCGGAGCTGAAATAACAGCCTACTGTTTGGAGCCAGATACTCAAGGAGACGAGGACCCACTTCTGGTGGAAAAATGCTGCCAGGCATTTTCCCCAGATGTCGCGAGTGGCACGAAAGTACCTGTGCGTCTATGCCACAAGCACACCATCGGAGCGGGTTTTCAGCACCGCTGGTAAAGTTGTCGGTCCACAACATGCCCTGTTAAAGCCAGACAAAGTAAACATGCTGGTTTTTCTAGCGAAAAATCTTGACTAGATTGATGCCACTTGCCATTCGTTCCTATTCGCACTGTGTTTATTTTTATTTATTTAATTGATTCAGGTATTTTTATTTGGTTTACGTTAAAAACAATATTGGAAAGAAGACTGGAAAGAAGTTTTTGTTTAGGACTATTGCTTTGCAATACTTTTTATAATATGGATGATGTTTATGTTAATTCAACTCTGGTTGACTGTTGTGGGTCTATTTACACATTTTTATAAGCTGCTCTTCTTTGTTATTAAAAGTTGTTCAGGCGGTGTGATTTAATTTAATTGATTTGTGTGCGCGTTCTGGATGTTTATGTTAATTTAATTCTGTTTGACTGTTGTATTTGCACTTTTTTATAAACTGCTATTTGTTGCTAATAAAAGTTGTTAATATTGTTCTGCATGTTATTTTGTTATTGTTTCAGTATTAGTGTTTGATATTCAGTTTCTGAACGGTTTAGGCACAAGCCAACAGTTTGGTGACGCTGTCTGAGCCTTACCTCACATTTTTTTTATTATTCACGGTAATACCGTATACCGAGGTAAAATAGGGAGGAGGTTTGACGGTATCAAAATTTGGATACCGCCCAACCTTAGTTCAAGTATCTCGGGGTCTTGTTCACGAGTGAGGGAAGAATGGAGCGTGAGATCGACAGGCGGATCGGTGCGGCATCTGCAGTAATGCGGGCCCTGCATCGGTCTGTCGTGGTGAAAAAGGAGCTGAGCCGCAAGGCGAAGCTCTCAATTTACCAGTCGATCTATGTTCCTACCCTCACCTATGGTCATGAGCTATGGGTAGTGACCGAAAGAACGAGATCGCGAATACAAGCGGCTGAAATGAGTTTCCTCCGCAGGGTGTCTGGGCTTTCCCTTAAAGATAGGGTGAGAAGCTCAGTCATCCGGGAGGGGCTCAGAGTAGAGCCGCTGCTCCTCCGCATCGAGAGGAGTCAGATGAGGTGGCTCGGGCATCTGATCAGGATGCCTCCTGGACGGCTCCCTGGTGAGGTGTTCTGGGCACGTCTAACCGGGAGGAGGCCCCGGGGAAGACCCAGGACACGTTGGAGGGACTATGTCTCTCGACTGGCCTGGGAACACCTTGGGATTCTCCCGGAAAAGCTAGAAGAAGTGGCCGGGGAGAGGGAAGTCTGGGCATCTCTGCTCAAGCTGCTGCCCCCGCGACCCGACCTCGGATAAGTGGGAGACAATGGATGGATGGATGAGGGTGGATATAAAGGAGGATAAAAAAGGAACACACATAAAAGTAAAGAAAACACATAGCAGAATAAATAAGCTGAACCAGGACATGAAGTATCAGGTAGTACATTTAAGCAGTAACGTTGAAGTAAAGTTAAAAGAAAGTCTAGCACAAATTGACCGAAATGTACAAGGAAAAATGAGCAGATTGGAGAATAGAATCACAGTACTTGAGGCTGACCTGGAAGAAGTTAAGCAAATGTTTATGACTTGCCTCAATAAAGTAGATAAAAAACAAAAAAGTAAATGTGGTAGAATTCAAATGTGATAAATAGATCAGATGGCTAAAAGTCTAGAAGCCTAATTGTCAGATTTGACAAACTACATGATAAAGAAAACTTGATGTTGATTCTCAGGCAAAGCAATCTGTATTCTACAGCATAAAAAAGAGCTTCTGCTGAGTTAAAATCAACTATAACCTCTTGTTTCCAGTTAAACTGAAAGTAGTAGTTGATGGCCAGTTTCTTTAGATCTCTTTTTTAGAAGCAGAAAAAGAACTAAAAAGACTGATTCTGACATCATTTAAAACTTGAGCAGGAGCCATGTTTTAAATGCAAAAGAAGAATCTGCTTGTAAGTTGGTCCATCATTAATATAACACTTTTGATGCAGTGACACTTTTTTGGACACTTTTTCAGTTGTTATATTGTGGCTTATTTTATTAAAAATATGTATATCACATTTGGAAGCACAGAACAATTAGAACATGAAGTATATAGATACACTATCTATACTAATTAATAAAAGGCAAAGCCCTCACTGACTGACTGACTGACTGACTGATTCACTCATCACTAATTGTCCAACTTCCCGTGTAGGTGGAAGGCTGAAATTTGGCAGGCTGATTCCTTACAGCTTACTTACAAAAGTTAGGCAGGTTTCATTTCGAAATTCAACGCGTAATGGTCATAACTGGAGCCTCTTTTTTGACAATATACTGTAATGGAC